>NW_028227315.1:119802-241520 GCF_978045245.1 Mus caroli | reverse complement strand
AGGTGTTCTCGCCTATATTCTGGATCCTACAGTGTGTTTTTGAATTTTCCTCATTTTTCAGTTTTTCTCGCCATATGCCGGGTACTTCAGTGTGAATTTTTAATTTTCCACGTTTTTCAGGTTTTTCCGTCATATTCTGGTTCCTACAGTGTGATTTTCTCATTTCCACGTTTTTCAGGTTTTCTTCATATATTCCAGGTCCTTCAGTGTGAATTTTTAATTTTCCACGTTTTTTAGGTTTTTCCATCATATTCTGGGTCCTACAGTGTGATTTTCTCATTTCCACGTTTTTCAGGTTTTCTTCACATATTCCAGGTCCTTCAGTGTGAATTTTTAATTTTCTACTTTTTTCAGGTTTTCTTGCCCTATTCTGCGTCCTTCAGTGTGAATTTTTAATTTTCCTCTTTTTTTCAGGTTTTATTGCAATATTCCGGGTCCTTTAGTGTGAATTTTTAATTTTCTACTTTTTTTATGTTCTCTCGCCATATTTAGGGTCCTTCAGTGTGAGTTTTTAATTTTCTAATTTTTCAGGGTTTCTCGACATATTCTGTGTCCTACAGCGTGTATTTTTAATTTTCCACGTTTTTCAGGTTTTTTTCGTCATATTGTGGGTCCTACAGTGTGATTTCCTCATTTTCTACATTTTTCAAGTTTTTTCGAAATTCTGGGTCCTAAAGTGTGATTTTCTCAATTTCCACCTTTTTTAGGGTTTCTCGGCATATTCTGGGTCCTACAGTGTGATTTTCTCATTTTCGATGTTTTTCACTTTTTTTTTTCCAAATCTGGGTCCTACATTGTGATAATTCTCACTTTCCACCTTTTTCAGGTTTTCTCGCCTTTACTCTGGATCCTACAGTGTGTTTTTGAATTTTCCTCGTTTTTCAGTTTTTCTCGCCATATGCCGGGTACTTCAGTGTGAATTTTTAATTTTCCACGTTTTTCAGGTTTTTCCGTCATATTCTGAATCCTACAGTGTGATTTTCTCATTTCCACGGTTTTCAGGTTTTCTTCACATATTCCAGGTCCTTCAGTGTGAATTTTTAATTTTCCACGTTTTTCAGGTTTTTCCGTCATATTCTGGGTCCTACAGTGTGATGTTCTCATTTCCACGGTTTTCAGGTTTTCTTCACATATTCCAGGTCCTTCAGTGTGAATTTTTAATTTTCACGTTTTTCAGCATTTCTCGGCATATTTTGGGTCCTACAGTGTGAATTTTTAATTTTCTACTTTTTTCAGGTTTTCTTGCCATATTCTGGGTCCTTCAGTGTGAATTTTTAATTTTCCTCTTTTTTCAGGTTTTATTGCCATATTCCGGGTCCTTTAGTGTGAATTTTAAATTTTCTACATTTTTTAGGTTCTCTCGCCGTATTTAGGGTCCTTCAGTGTGAGGTTTTAATTTTCTAATTTTTCAGGGTTTCTCGACATATTCTGTGTCCTACAGCGTGTATTTTTAATTTTCCACGTTTTTCAGGTTTTTTTCGTCATATTGTGGGTCCTATAGTGTGATTTCCTCATTTTCTACATTTTTCAAGTTTTTCGAAATTCTGGGTCTTAAAGTGTGATTTACTCAATTTCCACCTTTTTCAGGTTTTCTTGCCATATTCTGGGTCCTACAGTGTGATTTTTCTCATTTTCCACCTTTTTCAGGGTTCTCGCCATATTCGTGATACCTCAGTGTGAATTTTTAATTTTCTTTTTCAAAGTTTCTCGCCATATTCTGGGTCCTAGAGCGTGTATTTTTAATTTTCCACGGTTTTCATGGTTTCTGGGCATATTCTGGGTACTACAGTGTGATTTTCTCATTTTCGATGTTTTTCATGTTTTTGTAATTCTGGGTAATAAAGTGTGAATATTCTCATTTTCTACCTTTTTCATGTTTTCTCGCCATATTCAGGGTCCTTCAGTGTGAGTTTTTAATTTTCTACTTTTTTGAGCGTTTCTTGCCATATTCTGGGTGCTACAGAGTGTATTTTTAATTTTCCACGTTTCTCAGGGTTTCTCGCCATATTCTGGGTCCTAATCTGTGATTATTCTCATTTTCCACATTTTTCAGGTTTTCTTGCCATATTTGGGGTTCTTCAGTGTGAGTTTTTAATTTTCTACTTTTTTGAGGGTTTCTTGCCATATTCTGGGTACTACAGAGTGTATTATTAATTTTCCACGTTTCTCAGGGTTTCTTGCCATATTCTGGGTCCTACAGTGTGATTTTCTCATTACGATGTTTTTCAAGTTTTTTTTTTTGTGCAATTCTGGGTCCTACACTGTGATTATTCTCATTTTCCACCTTTTCAGGTTTTCTCGCCATATTCCGGGTACTTCAGTGTGAATTTTTAGTTTTCTACTTTTTTCAGGGTTTCTCGCCATATTCCGGGTCCTTCAGTTGAATTTTTTAATTTTCACGTTTTTCAGGGTTTCTAACGATATTCTGGGTCCGATAATGTGAATTTTTAATTTTCACGTTTTTCAGGGTTTCTCGGCATATTCTAGGTCCTGGAGTGTGAATTTTTAATTTTCACGTTTTTCAGGATTTCTCTAAATATTCTTGGTCCTGCAGTGTGATTTTCTCATTTTCCACTTTTTTCAAGTTTTTTTGTAATTCTGGGTCCTACTGTGTGATTTTCTCATTTTCCACCTTTTTCGGGTTTTCTTGCCATATTTGGGGTCCTTCAGTGTGAGTTTTTATTTTTCTACTTTTTTCAGGATTTCTTGCCATATTCTGGATCCTACAGTGTGATTTTCTCATTTTCCACCTTTTTCAGGTTTTTCTGGTCATGTTTGGGCTCCTTCACTGTGAGTTTTTAATTTCCTACTTTTTTATTAAGTGTTTCTCGCCATATTCTGGGTCCGTTAGTGTGAATTATTAATTTTCACGTTTTTCACATTTTCTCGGCATATTCTGGATCCTGCAGTGTGATTTTCTCATTTTCCACCTTTTGCAGGGTTTCTCGCCATATTTGGGTTCCTACAGTGTGAGTTTGTTATTTTCAACTTTTTTCAGGGTTACACGCCATATTCTGGGTCCTACAGCATGTATTTTTAATTTTCCACGTTTTCAGGGTTTCTAGGCATAAGATGGGTCCTACAGATTGATTATTCTCATTTTCCACCCTTTTCAGGTTTTCTTGCAATATTCGGGGTCCTTCAGTGTGAATTTTTAATTTTCTACTTTTTTCAGGTTTTCTCGCCATATGCTGGGTCCTACTGTGTGATTTTTCTCATTTCCATGTTTTTCAGGGTCACTTGCCGTATTCCAGGTCCTTCAGTGTGAATTTTTTTCCACGGTTTTCAGTATTTCTCGCCATATCTGGGTAATAAATTGTGAATTTTTAATTGTCCACTTTTTTCATGGTTTCTCACCATATTCTGTGTCCGACTGTGTGAATTTTTAATTTTCAGGTTTTTCATGGTTGTTCGGCATATTCTGGTTTCTGCAGTGTGATTTTCTCATTTTCCACATTTTTCAAGTTTTTTCATATTTCTGGGTCCTACAGTGTGATTTTCTCTTTTTTCACCTTTTTCATGTTTTCTTGCCATATTTGGGGTCCTTCAGTGTGAGTTTTTACATTTCTAATTTTTCAGGGTTTCTCGACATATTATGGGTCCTACAGCGTGTATTTTTAATTTTCCACGTTTTTCAGTGTTTCTCAGCATATTCTGGGTCCTACAGTGTGATTTTCTCAATTTTGAAATTTTTCAAGTTTTTTCACATATCTTGGTCCTACAGTGTGATTATTCTCATTTTCCAACTTTTTCAGGTTTTCTAGCCATATTCTGGGTCCTACAGTGTGAATTTTGAATTTTCCTCGTTTTTCAGGTTTTCTCGCCATATTCTGGGTCCTTCACTGTGAATTTTTAATTTTCCACTTCTTTCAAGTTTTTTGTAATATTATGGGTCCTACAGTGTGATTTTCTCATTTTCCACCTTTTTCAGGTTTTCTCGCCATATTCGGGGTCCTTCAATGTGAGTTTTTAATTTTCTACTTTTTCAGGGTTTCTCGCCATATTCTGGGTCCTACAGAGTGTATTTTTAATTTTCCACGTTTTTCAAGGTTTCTCGGCATATTCTGGCTCCTACAGTGTGATTTTCCCATTTCCTCGTTTTTCAGGTTTTCTTGCCATATTCCAGGTCCTTCAGTCTGAATTTTTAATTTTCCACGTTTTTCAGTATTTCTCGCCATATTCTGGGCACGTTTTTCAAGTTTTATCGCTATTCTGTGTCCTACAGTGTGATTATACTCATTTTCCACCTTTTTCAGGTTTTTTGCCATATTCCGGGTCCTTCAGTATGAGTTTTAAATTTTCTACTTTTTACTGTGTTTCTTGCAATATTCTGGCTCCAAAAAGCATATTTTTATTTTTTCTCGTTTTTCAGGGTTTCTTGGCATATTCTGGGTCCTACAATGTGATTTTCTCATTTTCCACTTTTTTTAAGTTTTTTCGCATTTCTATGTCCTACAGGTTGATTTTCTCATTTTCCACATTTTTCAGGTTTTCTCGCCATATTCCGGGTCCTTCAGTGTGAGTTTTTAATTTTTCTACTTCTTTCAGGTTTATTGCCATATTTTGAATCCTACAGCGTGTATTTTTAATTTTCCACGTTTTCAGGGTTTCTGGCATATTCTGGCTCCTACTGTGCGATTTTCCAATTTTTGACTTTTTTCAAGTTTTTTTCCCCAATTCTCCGTCCTACAGTGTGATTTTCTCATTTTCCACCTTTTTCAGGTTTTCTCAGCATATTCTGGGTCCTGCAGTGTGAATTTTTAATTTTCCACGTTTTTCAAGGTTTTTTTCCATATTCTGGTCCTATAGTGTGAATTTTTATTTTTCAATATTTTTCAGTGTTTATCATCATATTCTGGGTCCTACAGTGTGAATTTCTCATTTTCCACCTTTTTCAGGGTTTCTTGCCATATTCTAGGTTTTTCAGTGGGAGTTTTTAATTTTCCATGTTTTTAAGTTTTTTTTTTCATCATATTCTCAGTCCCACAGTGTGATTTTTTCATTTTCAAACTTTTTCAGGTTTCTCGGCATATTCTGGTTCCTACAGTGTGAATTTAATTTTCCACATTTTTCAGTGTTTCTCGCCATATTCTGGGTCCCACAGTGTAAATTTTTAATTTTCCACGTTTTTAAGGTTTTTTTTTGGTAATATTCTTGGTCCGACAGTGTGAATATTTAATGTTTCATTTTTTCAGCGTTTCTCGGCATATTCTGGGTCCTACAGTGTGATTTTCTCATTTTCCACATTTTCAAGTTTTTTCGTAATTCTGGGTCCTACAGTGTGATTTTCTCATTTTCCACCTTTTTCAGCCTTTCTAGCCATTTTTCGGGTCCTTCAGTGTGAGTTTGTAATTTTCTAAGTTTTTCAGGGTTTCTCGCCGTATTCTGGGTCCTAAACGTTGTATTTTTAATTTTTCACGTTTTCAGGGTTTCTTGGCATATTCTGGGTCCTACAGTGTGATTTTCTCATTTTCGATATTTTCAAGTTTTTTCGTAATTCTGGGTCCTACAGTGTGATTTTCTCATTTTCCACCTTTTTCATGTTTTCTCGCCATAATTGGGGTTCTTCAGTGTCAGTTTGTAATTTTCTACTTTTTTCAGGGTTTCTTGCCATATTTGGGGTCCTTCAGTGTGAGTTTTTAATTTTCTACTCTTTCAGGGTTTCTTGCCATGTTCTGGGTCCTACAGTGTGTATTTTTCATTTTCGACGTTTTTCAGATTTTCTCACAATATTCTGGGTTCTTCAGTGTGAATTATTAATTTTTCAAGTTTTACAGGTTTTTTCTTCATATTCTGGGTCCTACACTGTGATTTTTCTCATTTCCACGTTTTTCAGGTTTTCTTGCCATATTCCAGGTCCTTCAGTGTTAATTTTTAATTTTCCACGTTTTCAGGGTTTCTCGGCATATTCTGTGTCCTGCAGTGTGATTTTCTCATTTTTATGGTTTTTCAAGTTTTTTGGCAATTCTGGGTCCTACAGTGTGATTATTCTCATTTTCCACCTTTATCAGGTTTTCTCGACATATTTGGGGTCTTTCAGTGTGAATTTTTAATTTTCTACTTTTTTCAAGGTTTCTCGCCATATTCTGTGTCCTTCAGTATGAGTTTTTAATTTTCCTCGTTTTTCAGGTATTCTCGCCATATTCCGTGTCCTTCACTGTGAATTTTTTATTTTCCACATTATTCAGGTTTTTTCGTCATATTCTGGGTCTTACAATGTGATTTTCTCATTTTCCTCATTTTTCAGGTTTTTTCGCCATATTTGGGGTCCGTCAGTGTGAATTTTTAATTTTCTACTCTTTCATGGTTTCTCGCCGTATTCTGGGTCATTCAGTGTGAGTTTTTAATTTTCCTCGTTTTTCAGGTATTCTCACCATATTCTGGGTCCTTCAGTGTGAATTTTTATTTTTCCACGTTTTTCAGGTTTTTTCGTCATATTCTGGGTCCTACAGTGTGATTTTCTCATTTCCAATTTTTCAGGTTTTCTTGACATATTCCAGGTCCTTCTGTGTGAATTTTTAATTGGCCACATTTTTCAGGTTTTTTCGTCATATTCTGGGTCTTACAGTGTGACTTTCTCATTTTCCAAATTTTTCAGGTTTTCTCGACATATTTGGGGTCCTTCAGTGTGAGTTTTTAATTTTTTTCTTTTTCAGGGCTTCTCTCCATATTCTTGGTCCTACAGCTTGTATTTTTAATTTTCCAGGTTTTCAGGGAATCTAGGCATATTCTGGGTCCTGCAGTGTGATTTTCTCATTTTTGAGGTTTTTCAAGTTTTTTCCCAATTCTGGGTCCCTCAATGTGATTATTCTCATTTTCCCCATTTTTCAGGTTTTCTCGCCATATTTGGGGTCCTTCAGTGTGAGTTTTTAAATTTCTACTCTTTCAGGGTTTCTCGCCATATTCTGGGTCCTTCAGTGTGAGTTTTTAATTTTCCTCGTTTTTCAGGTTTTTTCACCATATTCCGGATCCTTCAGTGTGAATTTTTAATTTTCCACATTTTTCAGATTTTTTCTCATATTCTGGGTCCTACAGTGTGATTTTCTCATTTCCACTTTTTCAGGTTTTCTTGCCATATTCCATGTCCTTCAGTGTGAATTTTTAATTTTCCACGTTTTTTAGTATTTCTCGCCATATTCTGGGTAATGCAGTGTGAATATTTAATTTTCCACTTTTTTCATGGTTTCTCCCTTATTCTGTGTCTGACAGTGTCAATTTTTAATTTTCATGTTTTTCAATGTTTCTCTGCATATTCTGGGTCCTGCAGTGTGATTTTATTATTTTGGACGTTTTTCAAGTTTTTTCGTAATTCTGGGTCCTACAGTGTGATTTTCTCATTTTCCAACTTTTTCAGGTTTTCTGGCCATAATTGGGGTTCTTCAGTGTCAGTTTGTAATTTTCTACTTTTTTCAGGGTTTCTTGCCATATTTGGGGTCCTTCAGTGTGAGTTTTTAATTTTCTACTCTTTCAGGGTTTCTCGCCATAAACTGTGTCCTATAGTATGTATTTTTCATTTTCCACGTTTTTCAGGTTTTTTCTTCATATTCTGGGTCCTACACTGTGATTTTCTCATTTCCACGTTTTCAGGTTTTCTTGCCATATTCCAGGTCCTTCAGTGTGGATTTTTAATTTTCCACGTTTTTCAGTATTTCTCCCCATATTATGGGTAATACAGTGTGAATTTTAATTATCCACTTTTTTTCATGGTTTCTCGCCATATTCTGTGTCCAACAGTGTGAGTTTTTAATTTTCACGTTTTTCAGTGTTTCTTGAAATATTCTGGGTCCTGCAGTGTGATTTTCTTATTTTCCACCTTTTTCAGGTTTTCTCCCCATATTTGGGGTCCTTCAGTGTCAGTTTGTATTTTTCTACTTTCTTCAGGGTTTCTCACCATATTCTGGATCCTACAGTGTGATTTTCTCATTTTCCACCTTTTTCAGGTTTTCTCGCCATGTTTGGGCTCCTTCACTGTGAGATTTTAATTTTCTACTTTTTTATTAACTTTTTCTCGCCATATTCTGGGTCCGTTAGTGTGAATTTTTAATTTTCACGTTTTTCACATTTTCTCGGCATATTCTGGGTCCTGAAATGTGATTTTCTCATTTTGCACCTTTTTCAGGGTTTCTCGCCATATTTGGGGTCCTACAGTGTGAGTTTGTAATTTTGAACTTTTTTCAGGGTTTCTCGCCATATTCTGGGTCCTACAGCATGTATTTTTAATTTTCCACGTTTTCAGGGTTTCTGGGCAAAATCTGGGTCCTACAGTGTGATTATTCTCATTTTCCACCTTTTTCAGGTTTTCTCACCATATTCGGGGTCCTTCAGTGTGAATTTTTAATTTTCTACTTTTTTCAGGTTTTCTCGCCATATTCTGGGTCCTACAGCATGTTTTTTTAATTTTACACGTTTTCAGGGTTTCTGGGCATAATCTGGGTCCTACAGTGTGATTATTCTCATTTTCCACCTTTTTCAGGTTTTCAAACCATATTCGGGGTCTTTCAGTGTGAATTTTTAATTTTCTACTTTTTTCAGGTTTTCTAGCCATATTCTGTGTCCTTCAGTGTGAGTTTTTTATCTTCCTCGTTTTTCAGGTTTTTCGCCATATTCCGGGTCCTTCCGTGTGATATTTTAATATTTTACCTTTTTCAGGTTTTTTCGTCATATTCTGGGTCGTACTGTGTGATTTTCTCATTTCCATGTTTTTTCAGGGTCTCTTGCCGTATTCCAGGTCCTTCAGTGTGAATTTTTTCCCACGGTTTTCAGTATTTCTCTCCATATCTGGGTAATGAAGTGTGAATTTTTAATTGTCCAGTCTTTTCATGGTTTCTCACCATATTCTGTGTCCAATAGTGTGAATTTTTAATTTTCAGGTTTTTCATGGTTGTTCGGCATATTCTGGTTTCTCCAGTGTGATTTTCTCATTTTCCACGTTTTTCAAGTTTTTCCTTATTTTGGGTCCTACAAGTGTGATTTTCTCATTTTCGATGTTTTTCATGTTTTTGTAATTCTGGGTAATACAGTGTGATTATTCTCATTTTCTACCTTTTTCATGTTTTCGCGCCATATTCGGGATCCTTCAGTGTGAGTTTTTAATTTTCTACTTTGTTGAGGGTTTCTTGCCATATTCTCAGTGCTACAGAGTGTATTTTTAATTTTCCACGTTTCTCAGGGTTTCTCCCCATATTCTGGGTCCTAAAATGTGATTTTCTCATTACGATTTTTTCAAGTATTTTCAGAATTCAGGTTCCTACACTGTGATTATTCTCATTTTCTACATTTTTCAGGTTTTCTTGCCATATTTGAGGTCCTTAAGTGTGAGTTTTTAATTTTCTACTTTTATGAGGGTTTCTTGCCATATTCTGGGTACTACAGAGTGTATTATTAATTTTCCACCTTTCTCAGGGTTTCTTGCCATATTCTGGGTCCTACAGTGTCTGTCTGTCTCTCTGTGTGTCTGATCCCCTGGAACTGTAGATGGGCCACCATATAGTTGCTGGTAGTTGATCCCAGGTTCTCTGGAAGAGGAGAAAATGCTGTTAATTGTTGAGCCTTTTCAGTGGCTCCACCTATCTTTAAATTTTTAGAAGTATATATTAGGCTGTGTTTATGTACATCATATGCAGACCATAAGAGGGATTTAGATTCTCCAGGATCTGACACCCTCTTCTGGAGTGTCTGAAGACAACTACAGTGTACTTATATCTAATAAATAAATAAATAAATAAATAAATAAATAAATAAATAAACATTATTTTACAAGGATAAGAAAGAACGAAAGACCAGGCAGGCCTGCCCTCCTTATCTCTGTCTGTCTGTCTGTCTGATCCCCTGGAACTGGAGATGGGCCACCATATAGTTGATGGTAGTTGATCCCATGTTCTCTGGAAGAAGAGACAATGCTGTTAATTGTTGAGCCCTTTCAGTGGCCCCACCCATCTTTAAATTTTTAGAAGTATATGTGAGGCTCTGTTTATGTACATCATATGCAGACCATAAGAGGGATTTAGATTCTCCAGAAGATGACATCCTCTTCTAGAGTGTCTGAACACAGCTACAGTGTACTTATATCTAATAAATACATAAATAAATAAATAAATAAATAAATAAATAAATATTTTTTTTTAAGTATAAGAAAGAAAGAATGACCAGGCAGGCCTCCATCCTTATCTCTGTCAGTCTGTCTGTTTGTCTCTCTGAACCCTTGGAACTGGAGATGGGCCACCATATAGTTTCTGTTAGTTGATCCCAGGTTCTCTGGAAGAGGAGTCATTGCTGTTAATTGGTGAGCCCTTTCAGTGGCTCCACCTATCTTTAAATTTTTAGAAGTATATTTTAGGCTGTGTTTATGTACATCATATGCAGACCTTAAGAGGGATTTAGATTCTCCAGAATTTGACACCCTCTTCTGGAGTGTCTGAAGACAACTACAGTGTACTTATATCTAATACATATATAAATAAATAAATAAATAAATAAATAAACAAAAATTATTTTAAAAGGATAAGAAAGAAAGAAAGACCAGGCAGGCCTGCCATCCTTATATCTGTCTGTCTGTCTGTCTGTCTGATCCCCTGGAACTGGAGATGGGCCACCATATAGTTGCTGGTAGTTGATCCCAGGTTCTCTGGAAGAAGAGACAATGCTGTTAATTATGAGCCCTTTCAGTGGCCCCACCTATCTTAAATTTTTAGAAGTGTATGTGAATCTGTGTTTATGTCCATCATATGCAGACCATAAGAGGGATTTATATTCTCCAGAATCTGACACCCTCTTCTAGAGTGTCTGAAGACAGCTACAGTGTATTTATATCTAATAAATACATAAATAAATAAATAAACATTTTTTAAAAAGGATAAGAAAGAAAGAAAAACCAGGGAGGCCTGCCACCCTTGTCTGTCTGTCTCTTTGTCTGCCTGATCCCCTGGAACTGGAGATGGGCCACCATATAGTTGCTGGTAGTTGATCCCAGGTTCTCTGGTAGAGGAGAAAATGCTGTTAATTTTTGAGCCCCTTCAGTGACCCCACACATCTTTAAATTTTTAGAAGTATATGTGAGGCTGTGTTTATGTACATCATATGCAGACCATAAGAGGGATTTAGATTCTCCAGAATCTGACACCCTCTTCTGGAGTGTCTGAAGACAGCTAGAGTGTACTTATATATAATAAATAAATAAATAAATAAATAAATAAATAAATAAATAAATAAACATTTTTAAAAAGGATAAGAAAGAAAGTAAAACCAGGCAGGCCTGCAATCCTTGTCTGTCTGTCTGTCTGATCCCCTGGAACTTGAGATGGGCCACCATATAGTTGCTGCTAGTTGATCCCAGGTTCTATGGTAGAGGAGACAATGCTGTTAATTGATGAGCCATTTCAGTGGCCCCACACATCTTTAAATTTTTAGAAGTATATGTGAGGCTGTGTTTATGTACATCATATGCAGACCATAAGACGGATTTAGATTCTCCAGAATATGACACCCTCTTCTGAAGTGCCTGAAGACAGCTACAGTGTACTTATATCTAATAAATACATATATAAATAAATAAACATTTTTAAAATGTATAAGAAAAAAAGAAAAACCAGGCAGGCCTGAAATCCTTGTCTGTCTGTCTGTATGTATGTCTGTCTGATCCCTGGAACTGGAATTTGGCCAAAATATAGTTGCTGGTAGTTGATCCCAGGTCCTCTGGAAGAGGAGACAATGCTGTTAATTGTTGAGCCCTTTCAGTGGCCCCACACATCTTTAAATTTTTAGAAGTATATGTGAGGCTGTGTTTATGTACATCATATGCAGACCATAAGAGAGATATAGATTCTCCAGAATCTGACACCCTCTTCTGGAGAGTCTGAAGATAGCTACAGTGTACTTATATCTAATAAATACATAAATAAATAAATAAATAAATAAATGAATAAATAAATAAATAAACATTTTTAAAAAGTATAAGAAAGAAAGAAACACCAGGCAGCCCTGCCACCTTGTCTGTCTGTCTGTCTGTCTGTCTGTCTTATCCCCTGGAACTTGAGATGGGCCACCATATAGTTGCTGGTAGTTGATCCCACGTTCTCTGGAAGAAGAGACAATGGTGTTAATTGTTGAGCCCTTTCAGTGGGCCCACCCATCTTTTAATTTTTAGAAGTATATGTGAGGCTGTGTTTATGTACATCATATGCAGACCATAAGAGGGATTTAGATTCTCCAGAAGATGACACCCTCTTCTAGAGTGTCTGAAGACAGCTACAGTGTACTTATATCTAATAAATAAATAAATAAATAAATAAATAAATAAATAAATAAATAAATATTTTTTAAAAAGTATAAGAAAGAAAGAAAGACCAGGCAGGCCTCCATCCTTATCTCTGTCAGTCTGTCTGTCTGTCTGTCTGATCCCTTGGAACTGGAGATGGGCCACCATATAGTTGCTGTTAGTTGATCCCAGGTTCTCAGGAAGAGGAGACAATGCTGTTAATTGTTGAGCCCTTTCAGTGGCTCCACCTATCTTAAATTTTTAGAAGTATATGTTAGGCTCTGTTTATGTACATCATATGCAGACCATAAGAGGGATTTAGATTCTCCAGAATTTGACACCCTCTTCTGGAGTGTCTGAAGACAACTGCAGTGTACTTATATCTAATAAATAAATAAATAAATAAATAAATAAATAAATAAATAAATAAATAAATAAACAAACATTATTTTAAAAGGATAAGAAAGAAAGAAAGACCAGGCAGGCCTGCCGTCCTTATCTCTGTCTGTCTGTCTGTCTGTTTCTCTGTCTGATCCCCTGGAACTGGAGATGGGCCACCATATAGTTGCTGGTAGTTGATCCCAGGTTCTCTGGAAGAAGAGACAATGCTGTTAATTCTTGAGCCCTTTCAGTGGCCCCACCCATCTTAAATTTTTAGAAGTGTATGTGAATCTGTGTTTATGTCCATCATATCTAGACCATAAGAGGGATTTATATTCTCCAGAATCTGACACCCTCTTCTGGAGTGTCTGAAGACAGCTACAGTGTACTTATATCTAATAAATCCATAAATAAATAAATAAACATTTTTTAAAAATGATAAGAAAGAAAGAAAAACCAGGGAGGCCTGCCACCCTTGTCTGTCTGTCTCTTTGTCTGCCTGATCCCCTGGAACTGGAGATGGGCCACCATATAATTGCTGGTAGTTGATCCCAAGTTCTCTGGTAGAGGAGACAATGCTGTTAATTGTTGAGCCCTTTCTGTGGCCCCACCCATCTTTAAATTTTTAGAAGTATATGTGAGGCTGTGCTTATGTACATCATATGCAGACCATAAGAGGGATTTAGATTCTCCAGAATCTGACACCCTCTTCTGGAGTGTCTGAAGATAGCTACAGTGTACTTATATCTAATAAATACATAAATAAATAAATAAATAAATAAATAAATAAATAAATAAATAAACAAACATTTTTTAAAAAGGATAAGAAAGAAAGAAAGACCAGGCAGGGCTGCCATCCTTATCTTTGTCTGTCTGTCTGTCTCTCTGTTTGTCTGTCTGTCTGATCTCCTGGAACTGGAGATGGGCCACCATTTTGTTGCTGGTAGTTGATCCCAGGTCTTCTGAAGAGGAGACAATGCTGTTAATTGTTCAGCCCTTTCAGTGGCCCCACCCAACTTTATAATTTCTAGAAGTAAATGTGATGCTGTGTTTATGTACATCATATTCACACCATTAAAGAGGGATTTATATTCTCCAGAATCTGACACCGTCTTTTGGATTGTCTATGACGGATACAGTGTACTTATAACTAATAAATACATAAATAAAGAAATAAACATTTTTTAAAACGATAAGAAAGAAAGAAAGACCAGGCAGGCCTGCCATCCTTATCTCTGTCTGTCTGTCTGTCTGTCTGTCTGTCTGATACTCTGGACCTGGAGATGGGCCACCATAGAGTTGCTTGTAGTTGATCCCAGGTTCTCTGGAAGAGGAGACAATGCTGTTAATTGTTGAGCCCTTTCAGTGGCCCCACCCATCTTTAAATTTTTAGAAGTATATGCGAGGCTGTGTTTATGTACATAATATGCAGACCATAAGAGGGATTTAGATTCTCCAGAATCTGACAACCTCTTCTGGAGTGTCTGAAGATAGCTACAGTGTACTTATATCTAATAAATAAATAAATAAATAAATAAATAAATAAATAAATAAATAAACAAACATTTTCTAAAAAGGATAAGAAAGAAAGAAAAACCAGGCAGGGCTGCCATCCTTATCTTTGTCTGTCTGTCTGTCTTTCTGTTTGTCTGTCTGTCTGATCTCCTGGAACTGGAGATGGGCCACCATTTTGTTGCTGATAGTTGATCCCAGGTCTTCTGAAGAGGAGACAATGCTGTTAATTGTTCAGCCCTTTCAGTGGCCCCACCCATCTTTAAATTTCAAGAAGTAAATGTGATGCTGTGTTTATGTACATCATATTCAGACCCTTAGAGAGGGATTTATATTCTCCAGAATCTGACACCGTCTTTTGGAGTGTCTATGACGGATACAGTGTACTTATATCTAATAAATACATAAATAAAGAAATAAACGTTTTTTTAAAAAGATAAGAAAGAAAGAAAGACCAGGCAGGCCTGCCATCCTTATCTCTGTCTGTCTGTCTGTCTGTCTGTCTGATCCTCTGGAACTGGAGATGGGCCACCATAGAGTTGCTTGTAGTTGATCCCAGGTTCTCTGGAAGAGGAGACAATGCTGTTAATTGTTGAGCCCTTTCAGTGGCCCCACCCATCTTTAAATTTTTAGAAGTATATGCGAGGCTGTGTTTATGTACATAATATGCAGACCATAAGAGGGATTTAGATTCTCCAGAATCTGACAACCTCTTCTGGAGTGTCTGAAGATAGCAACAGTGTACTTATATCTAATAAATAAATAAATAAATAAATAAATAAATAAACAAACATTTTCTAAAAAGGATAAGAAAGAAAGAAAAACCAGGCAGGGCTGCCATCCTTATCTTTGTCTGTCTGTCTGTCTCTCTGTTTGTCTGTCTGTCTGATCTCCTGGAACTGGAGATGGGCCACCATTTTGTTGCTGATAGTTGATCCCAGGTCTTCTGAAGAGGAGACAATGCTGTTAATTGTTCAGCCCTTTCCGTGGCCCCACCCATCTTTAAATTTCTAGAAGTAAATGTGATGCTGTGTTTATGTACATCATATTCAGACCCTTAGAGAGGGATTTATATTCTCCAGAATCTGACACCGTCTTTTGGAGTGTCTATGACGGATACAGTGTACTTATATCTAATAAATACATAAATAAAGAAATAAACATTTTTTTAAAAAGATAAGAAAGAAAGAAAGACCAGGCAGGCCTGCCATCCTTATCTCTGTCTGTCTGTCTGTCTGTCTGTCTGTCTGATACTCTGGACCTGGAGATGGGCCACCATAGAGTTGCTTGTAGTTGATCCCAGGTTCTCTGGAAGAGGAGACAATGCTGTTAATTGTTGAGCCCTTTCAGTGGCCCCACCCATCTTTAAATTTTTAGAAGTATATGCGAGGCTGTGTTTATGTACCGAATATGCAGACCATAAGAGGGATTTAGATTCTCCAGAATCTGACACCCTCTTCTGGAGTGTCTGAAGACAGCTACAGTGTACTTATATCTAATAAATTCATAAATAAACAAATGAACATTTTTAAAAAAGGATAATAAAGAAAGAGAGACCAGGCAAGCCTGCCATCCTTGTCTGTCTGTCTGTCTGATCCCCTGGAACT
Organism: Mus caroli; assembly: GCF_978045245.1. Taxonomy (NCBI): domain Eukaryota; kingdom Metazoa; phylum Chordata; class Mammalia; order Rodentia; family Muridae; genus Mus; species Mus caroli. The sequence goes on along the minus strand of NW_028227315.1, from coordinate 225,767 downwards.
GGAGATGGGCCACCATATAATTGCTGGTAGTTGATCCCAGGTTCTCTGGAAGAGGAGTCAGTGCTGTTAATTGTTGAGCCCTTTCAGTGGCCCCACCCATCTTTAAATTTTTAGAAGTATATGTGAGGCTGTGTTCATGTACATCATATGCAGACCATAAGAGGGATATAGATTCTCCAGAATCTGACACCCTCTTCGGGAGTGTTTGAAGACAGCTACAGTGTACTTAAATCTAATACATACATACTTAAATTAATAAACATTTTTTAAAAAGGATAAGAAAGAATGAAAGACCAGGTAGGCCTGCCATCCTTAACTCTATCTGTCTGTATGTCTGTCTGTCTGTCTAATCCCCTGGAACTGGAGATGGGCCACCATATAGTTGCTGGTAGTTGATCCCAGGTTATCTATAAGAGGAGACAATGCTGTTAATTGTTGATCCCTTTCATTGGCTCAACACATGTTTAAATTTTTAGAAGTAAATGTGAGGCTGTGTTTATGTACATCATATGCAGACCGTAAGAGGGATATAGATTCTCCAGAATCTGACACCCTCTTCTGGAGTGTCTGAAGACAGCTACAGTGTACTTATATCTAATAAATACATAAATAAATAAATAAATAAATAAATAAATAAATAAACATTTTTTAAAAGGGATAAGAAAGAAAGAAAAACCAGGCAGGCCTGCCATCCTTGTCTGTCTTTCTCTCTGTCTGTCTGTCTTGCCTAGCCCCTTGAGTAGCCTAGCCTAGTCCCTTGCCTTGACTAGCCCAGCCCCTTGCCTAGCCTAGCCTAGCCCAGCCCTGCCTTGCCTAGCCCTGCCTATCCCTGTCTTTAACCAGGCTGGCCTCGATCTCAAAAACTGACTGCCTCTGCCTCCAGAGTGCTCTCATTAAGACCTCGAGCCACCACTGACTGTTGGGTTTTCTAAGTCTTACATAGGTATGGTCTGTTTCTCAGCTGTGAAACCCTAATTAACACGTGTAGTCTGTCCTAGGTCAGCCATAGCTACAGACTGAGGCCTTTTCTAAAACAAAACAAAAGAAAACAAAAAATAGAAATAATAAAATAAATAAATTAAGCAACCACATGATATCTTTTCTTTCTTTCAATGATACTCAGAGCTTGAAGCAGTTCACCCATGAGACCTCAGCTCCGGACATTGAGGCTCTTTCCCTAACAAGTATTATGGCTGAACCTGAGGGGTTCTACTGCTGATTTGTGTCCCCCACTTTAAAAAAATAGTTGTTTTCAAAGGCTGCAGGTTCTTAGCCCTGTTCCTTGTTACAGTTGAGTCACAGCCCTGAAAGTTCAGTGGTAGTTAAAGGCACTGAGAAGGGCTTCCTATAGACATCAAAGACCAAGTCTTTGTTTTTAAAAAGTTAATCTGGATTCCCCCACCCCCTGGCATCCTTAGAATTCCTAGAAAGGAAGGCAGGGACCTGGGCAGAAGGGTGCAAGCCTACTGGTGTTTGTAAGTGGTAACAGAAAGCTTTCTCTTGTTGGTACCCTACCCCAAGTTAAACTGTCACTTCTTTTTCCTAGTTGTTGTTTTGTCGGTTTGTATTCTCAACATAGACCCTTTTCCTTCCTAACCTTGGCTGTCCTGAACCTTACTGTCCTTGAACTCAGTGATTTGCCTGTCTTGCTGGGATGAAACTGTGAGCTACCATCCAGAAGGAAGCACCCTGCTGAGGTTAGATTGGGGTCTCTTCCATTTTCCTCTATGAACATGCATATGGCAGGCCTGATCTTTCTTTTTTACTTTTCCTTTTCTTTTTAAAGATTTATTTATTTATTATATTTAAGTATGCTGTAGCTATCTTCAGACAGTCCAGAAGAGGGTGTCAGATTCTGAAGAATCTAAATCATTCTTATTGTCTGCATATGATGTATATAAACACAGCCTCACATATACTCAAAAAAAAAAAAGAAAGAAAAAAGATGTGGCTACAGAGAGGGCTCAACAATTAAGAGCATTGTCTCCTCTTCCAGAGAACCTGGGCTCAATTACCAGTATTATATATGGTGGCCCATCTCCAGTTCCAGGGGATCTAATACTCTGTTCTGGAGTCTGTGGGCACAGCATACACATGCAAAACATTCTTACACAATCATTGAGAGAGGAGAGAGAGGGGTTGAGAGAGAGGGGAGGAAATCATACCTCCTGACGAGTTTGAAGACCTGAGCTTCATCACTCACACAAATAAATAAATGCAAAATATTTTTTTATAAATAAACTCTGCCATTGACCTTTAAAAATTCCTAGAAAACAAGTTTTATAAGCAACAGTTATATTTACTATATCTAAAGGACAGTCATGAGCATATTCAATAAATAGAAAAAGGCCTGTTAGTCTTAGAAATGGAAAAGACAAACCAAGGAAGGTTTGCAATTACATAATGAGGCAGCTCAGCCCAGCTCTAAGGTTGGAAATAAGACTCGAGAATAGGATACACCTGAAGACAGCCAGCCATTGTTTTTTGTTTTGGAGGCTGAAAGGATACACCTGAAGACAGCCAATGCTGTGTGATGGTGATCTGGTATTTTTTTTTTTTAATTTTTAAAAACTTTAACACTTTTTATAAAACTTTTATAAAAACTTTTTCTGTCTTTCTTTCTTTCCTCACCCTAGCCCTGTCTTTCACCAGGGTGGCCTCGAACTCAGAAACTGACTGCCTCTGCCTACAGAGTGCTCTCATTAAGAGCTTGAGCCACCACTGAATGTAGGGTTTTCTAAGCCTTACCTTGCTCTTGGTGTCTGTTCTCAGCTGTGAAACCCTAATTAACACAAGTAGGCAGTCCTGGGTCAGCCAGAGCTACAGACTGAGGACTTCTCTAAAAAAAAATAAAACAAAACAAAACAACAAATAGAAATAATAAAATACATAAATTAAGAAACCACAGCATAGCTTTTCTCTCTCTAGGTGGTACTCAGAAATTCCAGCAGTTGGCCTGTGACACCTGAGCTCAGTATATGTGAGGCTGTGTTTATGTACATCATATGCAGACCATAAGAGGGATTTACATTCTCCAGAATCTGACACCCTCTTCTGGAGTGTCTGAAGACAGCTACAGTGTACTTATATCTAAGAAATACATAAATAAATAAATAAATAAATAAATAAATAAATTATAAATAAATAAATATTTTTTAAAAAGGATAAGAAAGAAAGAAAGACCAGGCAGGCCTGCCATCATTATCTCTGTCTGTCTGTCTGTCTGTCTGATCACCTGGAACTGGAGATGGGCCACCTTGTAGGAGCTGGTAGTTGATCCCAGGTTCTCTGGAAGAGGAGACAATGCTGTTAATTTTTGAGCCCTTTCAGTGGCCCCACCCATTTTTAATTTTTAGAAGTATATGTGAGGCTGTGTTTATTACATCATATTCAGAACATAAGAGGGATTTAGATTCTCCAGAATCTGACAACCTCTTCTGGAGTGTCTGAAACAGATATAGTTTACTTATATCTAATGAATACATATATAAAAAATAAATATTTTTAAAAAGGATAAGAAAGAAAGAGAGACCAGGCAGGCCTCCATCCTTAACTCTGTCTGTCTGTCTGTCTGTTTGATACCCTGGAACTGGAGATGGGCCACCATATAGTTGCTGGAAGTTGATCCCAGGCTCTCTGGAAGAGGAGACAATGCTGTTAATTGTTGAGCCATTTCAGTGGCCCCACACATCTTTAAATTTTTAGAAGTAAAGTTGAGGCTGTGTTTATGTACATCATATGCAGACCATAAGAGGGATTTAGATTCTCCAGAATATGACACCCTCTTCTTGATTGTTTGAAGACAGCTACATTATACTTATATCTAATAAATACATAAATATATGAATAAACATTTTTAAAAAGGATAAGAAAGAAAGAAAGACCAGGTAGGCCTGCCATCATTATCCTTGTCTGTCTGTCTGTCTGTCTGATCACCTGGAACTGGAGATGGGCCACCATATAGTTGCTGGTAGTTGATCCCAGGATCTCTGGTAGAGTTGACAATGCTGTTAATTGTTGAGACCTTTAAGTGGCCCCACACATATTTTAATTTTTAGAAGTATATGTGAGGCTGTGTTTATGTACATCATATGCAGTCCATAAGAGGGATATCGATACTCCAGAATCTGACACCCTCTTCTGGAGTGTCTGAAGACAACTACAGTGTACTTATATCTAATAAATACATAAATAAATAAATAAATAAATAAATAAATAAACAAACATTATTTTAAAAGGATAAGAAAGAAAGAAAAACCAGGCAGGCCTGCCCTCCTTATCTCTGTCTGTCTGTCTGTCTGTCTGATCCCCTGGAACTGGAGATGGGCCACCATATAGTTGCTGGTAGTTGATCACAGGTTTTCTGGAAGAAGAGACAATGCTGTTAATTGTTGAGCCCCTTCAGTGGCCCCACCCATCTTAAATTTTTAGAAGTGTATGTGAATCTGGGTTTATGTCCATCATATGCAGACCATAAGAGGGATTGATATTCTCCAGAATCTGACACCCTCTTCTGGAGTGTCTGAAGACAGCTACAGTGTACTTATATCTTATAAATACATAAATAAATGAATAAACATTTTTTAAAAAGGATAAGAAAGAAAGAAAAACCAGGGAGGACTGCCACCCTTGTCTGTCTGTCTCTTGGTCTGCCTGATCCCCTGGAACTGGAGATGGGTCACCATATAGTTGCTGGTAGTTGATCCCAGGTTCTCTGTTAGAGGAGACAATGCTGTTAATTTTTGGGCCTTTTCAGTGGCCCCACACATCTTTAAATTTTTAGAAGTATATGTGAGGCTGTGTTTATGTACATCATATGCAGACCATAAGAGGGATTTAGATTCTCCAGAATCTGACACCCTCTTCTGGAGTGTCTGAAGACAGCTACAGTGTACTTATATGTAATAAATACATAAATAAATAAATAAATAAATAAATAAACATTTTTTTAAAAGTATAAGAAAGAAAGAAAGACCAGGCAGGCCTCCATTCTTATCTCTGTCTGTCTGTCTGTCTGTCTGATACCCTGGAACTGGAGATGGGCCACCATATATTTGCTGGTAGTTTATCCAAGGTTCTCTGGAAGAGGAGACAATGCTGTTAATTGTTGATCCCTTTCTGTGGCCCGACCCATCTTTAAATTTTTAGAAGTATATGTGTGGCTGTGTTTATGTACATCATATGTAGACCATAAGAGGGATTTAGATTCTCCAGAATCTGACCCCCTCTTTTGGAGTATCTGAAGATAGCTACAGTGTACTTATATCTAATAAATAAATAAATAAATAAATAAACATTTTTTAAAAAGGATAAGAAAGAAAGAAAGACCAGGCAGGGCTGCCATCCTTATCTTTGTCTGTCTGTCTGTCTCTCTGTTTGTCTGTCTATCTGATCTCCTGGAACTGGAGAAGGGCCACCATTTTGTTGCTGGTAGTTGATCCCAGGTCTTCTGAAGAGGAGACAATGCTGTTAATTGTTCAGCCCTTTCAGTGGCCCCACACATCTTTAAATTTCTAGAAGTAAATGTGATGCTGTGTTTATGTACATCATATTCAGACCCTTAAAGAGGGATTTATATTCTCCAGAATCTGACACCGTCTTTTGGAGTGTCTATGACGGATACAGGGTACTTATATCTAATAAATACATAAATAAAGAAATAAACATTTTTTAAAAACGATAAGAAAGAAAGAAAGACCAGGCAGGCCTGCCATCCTTATCTCTGTCTGTCTGTCTGTCTGTCTGATCCTCTGGAACTGGAGATGGGCCACCATAGAGTTGCTTGTAGTTGATCCCAGGTTCTCTGGAAGAGGAGACAATGCTGTTAATTGTTGAGTCCTTTCAGTGGCCCCACCCATCTTTAAATTTTTAGAAGTATATGCGAGGCTGTGTTTATGTACCGAATATGCAGACCATAAGAGGGATTTATATTCTCCAGAATCTGACACCCTCTTCTGGAGTGTCTGAAGACAGCTACAGTGTACTTATATCTAATAAATTCATAAATAAACAAATAAACATTTTTTAAAAAGGATAATAAAGAAAGAGAGACCAGGCAGGCCTGACATCCTTGTCTGTCTGTCTGTCTGTCTGATCCCCTGGAACTGGAGATGGGCCACCATATAGTTGCTGGTAGTTGATCCCAGGTTCTCTGGTAGAGGAGACAATGCTGTTAATTGTTGAGCCCTTTCAGTGGCCCCACCCATCTTTAAATTTTTAGAAGTATATGTGAGGCTGTGTTCATGTACATCATATGCAGATCATAAGAGGGATATTGATTCTCCAGAATCTGACACCCTCTTCTGGAGAGTCTGAGGACAGCTACAGTGTACTTATATCTAATAAATACATAAATAAATAAATAAATAAATAAATGAATAAATAAATAAATAAATAAACATTTTTTAAAAAGGATAAGAAAGAAAGAAAAATCAGGCAGGCCTGCCATCCTTATCTCTGTCTGTCTGTCTGTCTGTCTGTCTTATCCCCTGGAACTTGAGATGGGCCACCATATAGTTGCTTGTAGTTGATCCAAGGATCTTTGGAAGAGGAGACAATGCTGTTAATTGTTGAGCCCTTTCAGTGGGCCCACCCTTCTTTAAATTTTTAGAAGTATATGTGAGGCTGTGTTTATGTACATCATATGCAGACCATAAGAGGGATTTAGATTACCCAGAAGATGACACCCTCTTCTAGAGTGTCTGAAGACAGCTAAAGTGTACTTATATCTAATAAATACATACTTAAATTAATAAACATTATTTTAAAAGGATAAGAAAGAAAGAAAAACCAGGCAGGCCTGCCCTCCTTATCTCTGTCTTTCTGTCTGTCTGTCTGATCCCCTGGAACTGGAGATGGGCCACCATATAGTTGCTGGTAGTTGATCCCAGGTTTTCTGGAAGAATAGACAATGCTGTTAATTGTTGAGCCCTTTCAGTGGCCCCACCCATCTTAAATTTTTAGAAGTGTATGTGAATCTGTGTTTATGTCCATCATAATCAGACCATAAGAGGGATTTATATTCTCCAGAAACTGACACCCTCTTCTGGAGTGTCTGAATACAGCTACAGTGTACTTATATCTTATAAATACATAAATAAATAAATAAACATTTTTTAAAAAGGATAAGAAAGAAAGAAAAACCAGGGAGGACTGCCACCCTTGTCTGTCTGTCTCTTTGTCTGCCTGATCCCCTGGAACTGGAGATGGGCCACCATATAGTTGCTGGTAGTTGATCCCAGGTTCTCTGTTAGAGGAGACAATGCTGTTAAGTTTTGAGCCCTTTCAGTGGCCCCACACATCTTTAAATTTTTAGAAGTATATGTGAGGCTGTGTTTATGTACATCATATGCAGACCATAAGAGGAATTTAGATTCTCCAGAATCTGGCACCCTCTTCTGGAGTGTCTGAAGACAGCTACAGTGTACTTATATGTAATAAATACAAAAATAAATAAATAAATAAATAAACATTTTTTTTAAAAGTATAAGAAAGAAAGAAAGACCAGGCAGGCCTCCATTCTTATCTCTGTCTGTCTGTCTGTCTGTCTGATATCCTGGAACTGGAGATGGGCAACCATATAGTTGCTGGTAGTTTATCCAATGTTCTCTGGAAGAGGAGACAATGCTGTCAATTGTTGATCCCTTTCTGTGGCCCCACCCATCTTTAAATTTTTAGAAGTATATGTGAGGCTGTGTTTATGTACATCATATGCAGACCATAAGAGGGATTTAGATTCTCAAGAATCTGACGTCCTCTTTTGGAGTATCTGAAGATAGCTACAGTGTACTTATATCTAATAAATAAATAAATAAATAAATAAATAAATAAATAAATAAACATTTTTTAAAAAGGATAAGAAAGAAAGGAAGACCAGGCAGGGCTGCCATCCTTATCTTTGTCTGTCTGTCTGTCTCTCTGTTTGTCTGTCTGTCTGATCTCCTGGAACTGGAGATGGGCCACCATTTTGTTGCTGGTAGTTGATCCCAGGTCTTCTGAAGAGGAGACAATGCTGTTAATTGTTCAGCCCTTTCAGTGGCCCCACCCATCTTTAAATTTCTAGAAGTAAATGTGATGCTGTGTTTATGTACATCATATTCAGACCCTTAAAGAGGGATTTATATTCTCCAGAATCTGACACCGTCTTTTGGAGTGTCTATGACGGATACAGGGTACTTATATCTAATAAATACATAAATAAAGAAATAAACATTTTTTAAAAACCATAAGAAAGAAAGAAAGACCAGGCAGGCCTGCCATCCTTATCACTGTCTGTCTGTCTGTCTGATCCCCTGGAACTGGAGATGGGCCACCATATAATTGCTGGTAGTTGATCCCAGGTTCTCTAGAAGATGAGTCAGTGCTGTTAATTGTTGAGCCCTTTCAGTGGCCCCACCCATCTTTAAATTTTTAGAAGTATATGTGAGGCTGTGTTCATGTACATCATATGCAGACCATAAGAGGGATATAGATTCTCCAGAATCTGACACCCTCTTCGGGAGTGTTTGAAGACAGCTACAATGTACTTAAATCTAATAAATACATACTTAAATTAATAAACATTTTTTAAAAAGGATAAGAAAGAAGGAAAGACCAGGTAGGCCTGCCATTCTTAACTCTATCTGTCTGTATGTCTGTCTGTCTGTCTGATCCCCTGGAACTGGAGATGGGCCACCATATCGTTGCTGGTAGTTGATCCCTGGTTCTCTATAAGAGGAGACAATGTTGTTAATTGTTGATCCCTTTCATTGGCCCCACACATCTTTAAATTTTTAGAAGTAAATGTGAGGCTGTGTTTATGTACATCATATGCAGACCATAAGAGGGATATAGATTCTCCAGAATCTGACACACTCTTCTGGAGTGTCTGAAGACAGCTACAGTGTACTTATATCTAATAAATAAATAAATAAATAAATAAATAAATAAATAAATAAACATTTTTTAAAAGGGATAAGAAAGAAAGAAAAACCAGGCAGGCCTTCATCACTCACACAAATAAATAAATGCAAAATATTTTTTTATAAATAAACTCTGCCATTGCCCTTTAAAAATTCCTAGAAAACAAGTTTTATAAGCAACAGTTATATTTACTATATCTAAAGGACAGTCATGAGCATATTCAATAAATAGAAAAAGGCCTGTTAGTCTTAGAAATGGAAAAGACAAACCAAGGAAGGTTTGCATTTACATAATGAGGCAGCTCAGCCCAGCTCTAAGGTTGGAAATAAGACTCGAGAATAGGATACACCTGAAGACAGCCAGCCATTGTTTTTTGTTTTGGAGGCTGAAAGGATACACCTGAAGACAGCCAATGCTGTGTGATGGTGATCTGGTATTTTTTTTTTTAATTTTTAAAAACTTTAACACTTTTTATAAAACTTTTATAAAAACTTTTTCTTTCTTTCTTTCCTCCTTTCTTATTTCCTTTCTTTCTTTCCTCACCCTAGCCCCTACCCTAGCCCTGTCTTTCACCAGGGTGGCCTCGAACTCAGAAACTGACTGCCTCTATCTACAGAGTGCTCTCATTAAGAGCTTGAGCCACCACTGAATGTAGGGTTTTCTAAGCCTTACCTTGCTCTTGGTGTCTATTCTCAGCTGTGAAACCCTAATAACACAAGTAGGCAGTCCTGGGTCAGCCAGAGCTACAGACTGAGGACTTCTCTAAAAACAAATAAAACAAAACAAAACAACAAATAGAAATAATAAAATACATAAATTAAGCAAACACAGCATAGCTTTTCTCTCTCTAGGTGGTACTCAGAAATTCCAGCAGTTGGCCTGTGACACCTCAGCTCAGTATATGTGAGGCTGTGTTTATGTACATCCTATGCAGACCATAAGAGGGATTTACATTCTCCAGAATCTGACACCCTCCTCTGGAGTGTCTAAAGAAAGCTATAGTGTACTTATATCTAAGAAATACATAAAAAAAAAATAAATAAATATTTTTTAAAAAGGATAAGAAAGAAAGAAAGACCACGCAGGCCTGCCATCCTTAACTCTGTCTGTCTGTCTGTCTGTCTGATCCCCTGGAACTGGAGATGGGCCACCTTGTAAGTGCTGGTAGTTGATCCCAGGTTCTCTGGAAGAGGAGACAATGCTGTTAATTGTTGAACCATTTCAGTGGCCCCACCCATTTTTAATTTTTAGAAGTATATGTGAGGCTGTGTTTATGTACATCATATGCAGACCATAAGAGGTGTTTAGATTCTCCAGAATCTGACACCCTCTTCTGGAGTGTCTGAAGTTGGCTACAGTGTACTTATATCTAATAAATAAATAAATAAATAAATAAATAAAGATTTTTTAAAAAGTATAAGAAATAAAGAAAGACCAGGCAGGCCTGCCATCCTTATCTCTGTCTCTCTGTCTGTCTGTCTGTCTGATCCACTGGAACTGGAGATGGGCCACCATAATGTGCTGGTAGTTTATCCCAGGTTCTCTGAAAGAGGAGACAATGCTGTTAATTGTTGAGCCCTCTCAGTGGCCCCACACATCTTTAAATTTTTAGAAGTATATGTGAGGCTGTGTTTATGTACATCATATGCAGACCATAAGAGGGATTTAGATTCTCCAGAATCTGACACCCTCTTTTGGAGTGTCTGAAGACAGCTACAGTGTACTTATATCTAATAAATACATAAATAAATATATAAATAAACATTTTTTAAAAAGGATAAGAAAGAAAGAAAGACCAGGCAGGCCTGCCATCCTTAGCACTGTCTGTATGTCTGTCTGTCTGATCCCCTGGAACTGGAGATGGGCCACCATATAGTTGCTGGTAGTTGATCCAAAATACTCTGGAAGAGGAGACAATGCTGTTAATTGTTGAGCTTTTAGAGTGGCCCCACCCTTCTTTAAATTTTTAGTAGTATATGTGAGGCTGTGTTTACGTACATCATATGAAGACAATAAGAGGGATTTAGATTCTCCAGAATCTGACACCCTCTTCTGTAGTGTCTGAACAGCTACAGTGTACTTATATCTACTAAATACATAAATAAATAAATAAATAAACATTTTTTAAAAAGGATTAGAAAGAAAGAAAGACCAGGCAGGCCTGCCATCCATATCTCTGTCTGTCTGTCTGTCTGTCTGTCTATCTGATCCCCGGGAACTGGAGATGGGCCACCATATAGTTGCTGGTAGTTGATCCAAGGTTCTCTGGAAGAGGAGACAATGCTCTTAATTGTTGAGCCCTTTCAGTGGCCCCACACGTCTTTAAATATTTAGAAGTATAAGTGAGGCTGTGTTTATGTACATCATATTCAGATTATAAGAGGATTTAGATTCTCCAGAATCTGACACCCTCTACTGGAGTGTCTGAAGACAGCTACAGTGTACTTATATGAAATAAATAAATAAATAAATAAATAAACATTTTTTAAAAAGGATAAGAAAGAAAGTAAGACCAGGCAGGTCTGCCATCCTTATCTCTGTCTGTCTGTCTGTCTGTCTGATCCCCTGGAACTGGAGATGGGCTACCATATAGTTGCTGGTAGTTGATCCCAGGTTCTCTGGAAGAGGAGACAATGCTGTTAATTGTTGAGCCCTATCAGTGGCCCTACCCATCTTTAAATTTTTAGAAGTGTATGTGAGGCTGTGTTTATGTACATCATATGCAGACCAGAAGAGGGATTTAGATTCATCAGAATCTGACACCCTCTTCTGGAGTGTCTGAAGACAGCTACAGTGTACTTATATCTAATAAATACATAAATAAATACAATTTTTTTAAAAAGGATAAGAAAGAAAGAAAGACCATGCAGGCCTGCCATACTTATCCCTGTCTGTCTGTTTTCTGTCTGATCCCCTGGGAGTGGAGATGGGCCACCATATAGTTGCAGGAAGTTGATCCCAGGTTCTCTGAAAGAGGAGACAATGCTGTTAATTGCTGAGCCCTTTCAGTGGCCCCCCTCCCACCTTTAAATTTTAAGAAGTAAACGTGAGGCTGTGTTGATGTACATCATATGAGGACCATAAGAGGGATTTAGATTCTCCAGAATCTGACACCCTCTTCTGGAGTGTCTGAAGACAACTATAGTGTACTTATATCTAATAAATACATATATAAATAAATATAAATAAATAAATAAACATTATTTTAAAAGGATAAGAAAGAAAGAAAGACCAGGCAGGCCTGCCATCCTAATCTCTGTCTGTCTGTCTGTCTGTCTGATCCCCTGGAACTGGAGATGGGCCACCTTGTAGTTGCTGGTAGTTGATCCCAGGTTCTCTGAAAGAGGAGACAATGCTGTTAATTGTTGAGCCCTCTCAGTGGCCCCACACATCTTTAAATTTTTAGAAGTATATGTGAGTCTGTGTTTATGTACATCATATTCAGATTATAAGAGGATTTAGATTCTCCAGAATCTGACACCCTCTACTGGAGTGTCTGAAGACAGCTACAGTGTACTTATATGTAATAAATAAATAAATAAATAAATAAACATTTTTTAAAAAGTATAAGAAAGAAAGTAAGACCAGGCAGGCCTGCCATCCTTATCTCTGTCTGTCTGTCTGTCTGTCTGTCTGATCCCCTGGAACTGGAGATGGGCCACCATATAGTTGCTGGTAGTTGATCCAAGGTTCTCTGGAAGAGGAGACAATGCTCTTAATTGTTGAGCCCTTTCAGTGGCCCCACCCATTTTTAATTTTTAGAAGTATATGTGATGCTGTGTTTATGTACATCATATTCAGACCATAAGAGGGATTTAGATGCTCTAGAATCTGTCACCCTCTTATGGAGTGTCTGAATAGCTACAGAGTACTTATATCTAATAAATAAATAAATAAATAAATAAATAAATAAATAAATAAATAAATAAACATTTTTTAAAAGGATAAGAAAGAAAGTAAGACCAGGCAGGCCTGCCATCCTTATCTCTGTCTCTCTGTCTGTCTGTCTGTCTAATCCACTGGAACTGGAGATGGGCCACCATAAGGTGCTGGTAGTTTATCCCAGGTTCTCTGAAAGAGGAGACAATGCTATTAATTGTTGAGCCCTCTCAATGGCCCCACACATCTTTAAATTTTTAGAAGTATATGTGAGGCTGTGTTTATGTACATCATATGCAGACCATAAGAGGGATTTAGATTCTCCAGAATCTGGCACCCTCTTCTGGAGTGTTTGAAGACAGCTACAGTGTACTTATATCAAATAAATACATAAATAAATATATAAATAAACATTTTTTTAAAAAGGATAAGAAAGAAAGAAAGACCAGGCAGGCCTGCCATCCTTATCACTGTCTGTATGTCTGTCTGTATGAACCCCTGGAACTGAAGATGGGCCACCATATAGTTGCTGGTAGTTGATCCAAGGTTCTCTGGAAGAGGAGACAATGCTCTTAATTGTTGAGCCCTTTCAGTGGCCCCACACTTCTTTAAATATTTAGAAGTATATGTGAGTCTGTGTTTATGTACATCATATTCAGATTATAAGAGGATTTAGATTCTCCAGAATCTGACACCCTCTACTGGAGTGTCTGAAGACAGCTACAGTGTACTTATATGTAATAAATAAATAAATAAATAAATAAATAAATAAATAAATAAACATTTTTTAAAAAGGATAAGAAAGAAAGTAAGACCAGGCAGGCCTGCCATCCTTATCTCTGTCTGTCTGTCTGTCTGTCTGTCTGATCCCCTGGAACTGGAGATGGGCCACCATATAGTTGCTTGTAGTTGATCCAAGGTTCTCTGGAAGAGGAGACAATGCTCTTAATTGTTGAGCCCTTTCAGTGGCCCCACCCATTTTTAATTTTTAGAAGTATATGTGATGCTGTGTTTATGTACATCATATTCAGACCATAAGAGGGATTTAGATGCTCTAGAATCTGTCACCCTCTTATGGAGTGTCTGAAGACGGCTACAGTGTTCTTATATCTAATAAATATGTAAATAAATAAATAAATAAATAAACATTTTTTAAAAAGTATAAGAAAGAAAGTAAGACCAGGCAGGCCTGCCATCCTTATCTCTGTCTCTCTGTCTGTCTGTCTGTCTGATCCACTGAAACTGGAGATGGGCCACCATAAGGTGCTGGTAGTTTATCCCAGGTTCTCTGAAAGAGGAGACAATGCTGTTAATTGTTGAGCCCTCACAGTGGCCCCACACATCTTTAAATTTTTAGAAGTATATGTGAGGCTGTGTTTATGTACATCATATGCAGACCATAAGAAGGATTTAGATTCTCCAGAATCTGACACCCTCTTCTGGAGTGTCTGAAGACGGCTACAGTGTACTTATATCTAATAAATACATAAATAAATATATCAATAAACATTTTTTTAAAAAGGATAAGAAAGAAAGAAAGACCAGGCAGGCCTGCCATCCTTATCACTGTCTGTATGTCTGTCTGTCTGATCCCCTGGAACTGGAGCTGGGCCACCATATAGTTGCTGGTAGTTGATCCCAGGTACTCTGGAAGAGGACACAATGCTGTAATAGTTGAGCTTTTAGAGTGGCCCCACCCTTCTTTAAATTTTTAGAAGTATATGTGAGGCTGTGTTTATGTACAACATATGCAGTCCATAAGAGGGATTTAGATTCTCCTGAATCTGACACCCTCTTCTGGAGTGTCTGAACAGCTACAGTGTACTTATATCTAATAAATAAATAAATAAATAAATAAATAAATAAATAAATAAATAAATAAATATTTTTATAAAAAGGATAAGAAAGAAAGAAAGACCAGGCTGGCCTGCCATCCTTATCCTTGTCTGTCTGTCTGTCTGTCTGATCCCCTGGGAGTGGAGATGGGCCACCATATAGTTGCAGGTAGTTGATCCCAGGTTCTATGTAAGAGGAGACAATGCTGTTAATTGCTGAGCCCTTTCAGTGGCCCCCCCCACCTTTATATTTTAAGAAGTAAATGTGAGGCTGTGTTTATGTACATCATATGCAGACCATAAGAGGGATTTAGATTCTCCAGAATCTGACACCTTCTTCTGGAGTGTCTGAAGATGGCTACAGTGTACTTATATCTAATAAAAATATAAATAAATAAATAAACATTTTTTAAAAAGGATAAGAAAGAAAGAAAGACCAGGCAGGCCTGCCATCCTTATCTCTGTCAGTCTGTCTGTCTGTCTGATTACCTGGAACTGGAGATGGGCCACCATATAGTTGCTGGTAGTTGATCCCAGGTACTCTGGAAGAGGAGACAATGCTGTTAATTGTTGAGCTTTTAGAGTGGCCCCACCCTTCTTTAAATTTTTAGAAGTATATGTGAGGCTGTGTTTATGTACATCATATGCAGACCATAAGAGGGATTTAGATTCTCCAGAATCTGTCACCCTCTTCTGTAGTGTCTGAACAGCTACAGTGTACTTATATCTACTAAATAAATAAATAAATAAATAAATAAATAAATAAATAAATAAACATTTTTTAAAAAGGATAAGAAAGAAAGAAAGACAAGGCAGGCCTGCCATCCATATCTCTGCCTGTCTGTCTGTCTGTCTATCTGATCTCCGGGAACTGGAGATGGGCCACCATATAGTTGCTGGTAGTTGATCCAAGGTTCTCTGGAAGAGGAGCCAATGCTGTTAATTGTTGAGCCCTTTCAGTGGCCCCACACTTCTTTAAATATTTAGAAGTATATGTGAGTCTGTGTTTATGTACATCATATTCAGATTATAAGAGGATTTAGATTCTCCAGAATCTGACACCCTCTACTGGAGTGTCTGAAGACAGCTACAGTGTACTTATATGTAATAAATAAATAAATAAATAAATAAATAAATAAACATTTTTTAAAAAGTATAAGAAAGAAAGTAAGACCAGGCAGGCCTGCCATCCTTATCTCTGTCTGTCTGTCTTTCTGTCTGTCTGATCCCCTGGAACTGAAGATGGGCCACCATATAGTTGCTGGTAGTTGATCCAAGGTTCTCTGGAAGAGGAGACAATGCTCTTAATTGTTGAGCCCTTTCAGTGGCCCCACCCATTTTTAATTTTTAGAAGTATATGTGATGCTGTGTTTATGTACATCATATTCAGACCATAAGAGGGATTTAGATGCTCTAGAATCTGTCACCCTCTTATGGAGTGTCTGAATAGCTACAGAGTACTTATATCTAATAAATAAATAAATAAATAAATAAATAAATAAATAAATAAACATTTTTTAAAAGGATAAGAAAGAAAGTAAGACCAGGCAGGCCTGCCATCCTTATCTCTGTCTCTCTGTCTGTCTGTCTGTCTAATCCACTGGAACTGGAGATGGGCCACCATAAGGTGCTGGTAGTTTATCCCAGGTTCTCTGAAAGAGGAGACAATGCTATTAATTGTTGAGCCCTCTCAGTGGCCCCACACATCTTTAAATTTTTAGAAGTATATGTGAGGCTGTGTTTATGTACATCATATGCAGACCATAAGAGGGATTTAGATTCTCCAGAATCTGGCACCCTCTTCTGGAGTGTCTGAAGACAGCTACAGTGTACTTATATCAAATAAATACATAAATAAATATATAAATAAACATTTTTTTAAAAAGGATAAGAAAGAAAGAAAGACCAGGCAGGCCTGCCATCCTTATCACTGTCTGTATGTCTGTCTGTATGAACCCCTGGAACTGAAGATGGGCCACCATATAGTTGCTGGTAGTTGATCCAAGGTTCTCTGGAAGAGGAGACAATGCTCTTAATTGTTGAGCCCTTTCAGTGGCCCCACACTTCTTTAAATATTTAGAAGTATATGTGAGTCTGTGTTTATGTACATCATATTCAGATTATAAGAGGATTTAGATTCTCCAGAATCTGACACCCTCTACTGGAGTGTCTGAAGACAGCTACAGTGTACTTATATGTAATAAATAAATAAATAAATAAATAAACATTTTTTAAAAAGGATAAGAAAGAAAGTAAGACCAGGCAGGCCTGCCATCCTTATCTCTGTCTGTCTGTCTGTCTGTCTGTCTGATCCCCTGGAACTGGAGATGGGCCACCATATAGTTGCTGGTAGTTGATCCAAGGTTCTCTGGAAGAGGAGACAATGCTCTTAATTGTTGAGCCCTTTCAGTGGCCCCACCCATTTTTAATTTTTAGAAGTATATGTGATGCTGTGTTTATGTACATCATATTCAGACCATAAGAGGGATTTAGATGCTCTAGAATCTGTCACCCTCTTATGGAGTGTCTGAATAGCTACAGAATACTTATATCTAATAAATAAATAAATAAATAAATAAATAAATAAATGAATAAACATTTTTTAAAAGGATAAGAAAGAAAGTAAGACCAGGCAGGCCTGCCATCCTTATCTCTGTCTGTCTGTCTGTCTGTCTGATCCCCTGGAACTGGAGATGGGCTACCATATAGTTGCTGGTAGTTGATCCCAGGTTCTCTGGAAGAGGAGACAATGCTGTTAATTGTTGAGCCCTATCAGTGGCCCTACCCATCTTTAAATTTTTAGAAGTGTATGTGAGGCTGTGTTTATGTACATCATATGCAGACCATAAGAGGGATTTAGATTCTCCAGAATCTGGCACCCTCTTCTGGAGTGTCTGAAGAAGCTACAGTGTATTTATATCTACTAAATAAATAAATAAATAAATAAACATTTTTTAAAAAGGATAAGACAGAAAGAAAGAACAGGCAGGGCTGCCATCCATATCTCTGTCTGTCTGTCTGTCTGTCTATCTGATCCCTGGGAACTGGAGATGGGCCACGAATAGTTGCTGGTAGTTGATCCCAGGTTCTCTCTAAGAGGAGACAATGCTGTTAATTGTTGAGCCCTTTCAGTGGCGCCACCCATCTTTAAATATTTAGAAGTATATGTGAGGCTGTGTTTATGTACATCATATGCAGACCATAAGAGGGATTTAGATTCTCCAGAATCTGACACCCACTTCTGGAGTGTCTGAAGACAGATACAGTGTACTTATATCTAATAAATAAATAGATAAATAAATAAATAAATAAATAAACATTTTTTAAAAAGGATAAGAAAGAAAGAAAGACCAGGCAGGCCTGCCATCCATATCTCTGTCTGTCTGTCTGTCTGTCTGTCTATCTGATCCCCGGGAACTGGAGATTGGCCACCATATAGTTGCTGGTAGTTGATCCAAGGTTCTCTGGGAGAGGAGCCAATGCTGTTAATTGTTGAGCCCTTTCAGTGGCCCCACACTTCTTTAAATATTTAGAAGTATATGTGAGGCTGTGTTTATGTACATCATATTCTGATTATAAGAGGATTTAGATTCTCCAGAAACTGACACCCTATACTGGAGTGTCTGAAGACAGCTACAGTGTACTTATATGTAATAAATAAATAAATAAATAAATAAATAAATAAATAAATAAACATTTTTTAAAAAGGATAAGAAAGAAAGTAAGACCAGGCAGGCCTGCCATCGTTATCTCTGTCTGTCTGTCTGTCTGTCAGTCTGTCTGATCCCTTGGAACTGGAGATGGGCCACCATATAGTTGCTGTTACTTGATCCCAGGTTCTCTGGAAGAGGAGACAATGCTGTTAATTGTTGAGCCCTATCAGTAGCCCTACCCATCTTTAAATATTTAGAAGTATATGTGAGGCTGTGTTTATGTACATCATATGCAGACCATAAGAGGGATTTAGATTCTCCAGAATCTGACACACTCTTCTGGAGTGTCTGAAGACAGCTACAGTGAACTTATATCTAATAAATAAATAGATAAATAAATAAATAAATAAATAAACATTTTTTAAAAAGGATAAAAAAGAAAGAAAGACCAGGCAGGCCTGCCATCCATATCTCTGCCTGTCTGTCTGTCTGTCTATCTGATCCCCGGGAACTGGAGATGGGCCACCATATAGTTGCTGGTAGTTGATCCAAGGTTCTCTGGAAGAGGAGACAATGCTCTTAATTGTTGAGCCCTTTCAGTGGCCCCACACTTCTTTAAATATTTAGAAGTATATGTGAGGCTGTGTTTATGTACATTATATTCAGATTATAAGAGGATTTAGATTCTCCAGAATCTGACACCCTCTACCTGAGTGTCTGAAGACAGCTACAGTGTACTTATATATAATAAATACATAAATACATAAATACATAAATAAATAAATAAATAAATAAATAAACATTTTTTAAAAAGGATAAGAAAGAAAGTAAGACCAGGCAGGCCTGCCATCCTTACCTCTGTCTGTCTGTCTGTCTGTCTGATCCCCTGGAACTGGAGATGGGCTACCATATAGTTGCTGGTAGTTGATCCCAGGATCTCTGGAAGAGGAGACAATGCTGTTAATTGTTGAGCCCTATCAGTGGCCCTACCCATCTTTAAATTTTTAGAAGTGTATGTGAGGCTGTGTTTATGTACATCATATGCAGACCAGAAGAGGGATTTAGATTCATCAGAATCTGACACCCTCTTCTGGAGTGTCTGAAGACAGCTACAGTGTACTTATATCTAATAAATACATAAATAAATAAATAAATAAATAAACATTATTTAAAACGGATAAGAAAAAAAGAAAGACCAGGCAGGCCTACCATCCTTATCTCTGTCTGTCTCTCTGTCTGTCGTTCTGATCCACTGGAACTAGAGATGGGCCACCATATAGGTGCTGGTAGTTGATCCCAGGACCTCTGGAAGAGGAGACAATGCTGTTAATTGTTGAGCGCTTTCAGTGGCCCCACCCATCGTTACATTTTTAGTAGTATATGTGAGGCTGTGTTTATGTACATCATATGCAGACCTTAATAGGGATTTAGATTCTCCAGAATCTGACACCCTCTTCTGGAGTGTCTGAAGACAGCTACAGTGTACTTATATCTAATAAATACATAAATAAATAAAAATTTTTTAAAAAGGATGAGAAAGAAAGAAAGACCATGCAGGCCTGCCATCCTTATCCTTGTCTGTTTGTCTGATCCCCTGGGAGTGGAGATGGGCCACCATATAGTTGCAGGTAGTTGATCCCAGGTTCTCTGTAAGAGGAGACAATGCTGTTAATTGCTGAGCCCTTTCAGTGGCCCCCCCCACCTTTAAATTTTAAGAAGTAAATGTGAGGCTGTGTTTATGTACATCATATGCAGACCATAAGAGGGATTTAGATTCTCCAGAATCTGACACCTTCTTCTGCATTGTCTGAAGACGGCTACAGTGTACTTATATCTAATAAACAAATAAATAAATAAACATTTTTTAAAAAGGATAAGAAAGAAAGAAAGACCAGGCAGGCCTGCCATCCTTATCTCTGTCAGTCTGTCTGTCTGTCAGTCTGTCTGATCCCTTGGAACTGGAGATGGGCCACCATATAGTTGTTGTTAGTTGATCCCAGGTTCTCTGGAGGAGGAGACAATGCTGTTAATTGTTGAGCTTTTTCAGTGGCTCCACCTATCTTTAAATTTTTAGAAGTATATGTTAGGCTGTGTTTATGTACATCATATGCAGACCATAAGAGGGATTTAGATTCTCCAGAATCTGACACCCTCTTCTGGAGTGTCTGAAGACAACTACAGTGTACTTATATCTAATAAATAAATACATAAATAAATAAATATATAAATAAATAAATAAATAAATAAACATTATTTTAAAAGGATAAGAAATAAAGAAATACCAGGCAGGCCTGCCATCCTTATCTCTGTCTGTCTGTCTGTCTGATCCCCTGGAACTGGAGATGGGCCACCTTGTAGGTGCTGGTAGTTTATCCAGGTTCTCTGAAAGAGGAGACAATGCTGTTAATTGTTGAGCCCTCTCAGTGGCCCCACACATCTTTAAATTTTTAGAAGTATATGTGAGGCTGTGTTTATGTACATCATATGCAGACCATAAGAGGGATTTAGATTCTCCAGAATCTGACACCCTCTTCTGGAGTGTCTGAAGACAGCTACAGTGTACTTATATCTAATCAATACATAAATAAATATATAAATAAACATTTTTTTAAAAAGGATAAGAAAGAAAGAAAGACCAGGCAGGCCTGCCATCCTTATCTCTGTCTGTCTGTCTGTCTGTCTGATCCTCTGGAACTGGAGATTGGCCACCATAGAGTTGCTTGTAGTTGATCCCAGGTTCTCTGGAAAAGGAGACAATGCTGTTAATTGTTGAGCCCTTTCAGTGGCCTCACCCATTTTTAAATTTTTAGAAGTATATGCGAGGCTGTGTTTATGTACCGAATATGCAGACCATAAGAGGGATTTAGATTCTCCAGAATCTTACACCCTCTTCTGGAGTGTCTGAAGACAGCTACCGTGTACTTATATCTAATAAATTCATAAATAAACAAATAAACATTTTTAAAAAAGGATAATAAAGAAAGAGAGACCAGGCAGGCCTGCTATTCTTGTCTGTCTGTCTGTCTGTCTGATCCCCTGCAACTGGAGATGGGCCACCATATAATTGCTGGTAGTTGATCCCAGGTTCTCTGGAAGAGGAGTAAGTGCTGTTAATTGTTGAGCTTTTCAGTGGCCCCACCCATCTTTAAATTTTTAGAAGTATATGTGAGGCTGTGTTCATGTACATCATATGCAGACCATAAGAGGGATATAGATTCTCCAGAATCTGACACCCTCTTCGGGAGTGTTTGAAGACAGCTACAGTGTACTTATATCTAATAAATACATACTTAAATTAATAAACATTTTTTAAAAAGGATAAAAAATAATGAAAGACCAGGAAGGCCTGCCATCCTTAAATCTATCTGTCTGTATGTCTGTCTGTCTGTCTGATCCCCTGGAACTGGAGATGAGCCACCATATAGTTGCTGGTTGTTGATCCCAGGTTCTCCATAAGAGGAGACAATGCTGTTAATTGTTGAGCCCTTTCATTGGCCCCACACATCTTTAAATTTTAAGATGTAAATGTGAGGCTGTGTTTATGTACATCATATGCAGACCATAAGAGGGATATAGATTCTCCAGAATCTGACACCCTCTTCTGGAGTGTCTGAAGACAGCTACAGTGTACTTATATCTAATAAATACATAAATAAATAAATAAATAAATAAATAAATAAATAAACATTTTTTAAAGGGATAAGAAAGAAAGAAAAACCAGGCAGGCCTGCCATCCTTGTCTGTCTTTCTCTCTGTCTGTCTGTCTTGCCTAGCCCCTTGAGTAGCCTAGCCTAGTCCCTTGCCTTGACTAGACCAGCCACTTGCCTAGCCTAGCCTAGCCCAGCCCTGCCTTGCCTAGCCCTGCCTATCCCTGTCTTTAACCAGGCTGGTCTCGAACTCAGAAACTGACTGCCTCTGCCTCCAGAGTGCTCTCATTAAGAGCTCGAGCCACCACTGACTGTTGGGTTTTCTAAGTCTTACATAGGTATGGTCTGTTTCTCAGCTCTGAAACCCTAATTAACACATGTAGTCTGTCCTAGGTCAGCCATAGCTACAGACTGAGGCCTTTTCTAAAACAAAACAAAAGAAAACAAAAAATAGAAATAATAAAATAAATAAATTAAGCAACCACATGATATCTTTTCTTTCTTTCAATGATACTCAGAGCTTGAAGCAGTTCACCCATGAGACCTCAGCTCCGGACATTGAGGCTCTTTCCCTAACAAGTATTATGGCTGAACCTGAGGGGTTCTACTGCTGATTTGTGTCCCCCACTTTAAAAAAATAGTTGTTTTCAAAGGCTGCAGGTTCTTAGCCCTGTTCCTTGTTACAGTTGAGTCACAGCCCTGAAAGTTCAGTGGTAGTTAAAGGCACTGAGAAGGGCTTCCTATAGACATCAAAGACCAAGTCTTTGTTTTTAAAAAGTTAATCTGGATTCCCCCACCCCCTGGCATCCTTAGAATTCCTAGAAAGGAAGGCAGGGACCTGGGCAGAAGGGTGCAAGGCTACTGGTGTTTGTAAGTGGTAACAGAAAGCTTTCTCTTGTTGGTACCCTACCCCAAGTTACACTGTCACTTCTTTTTCCTAGTTGTTGTTTTGTCGGTTTGTATTCTCAACATAGACCCTTTTCCTTCCTAACCTTGGCTGTCCTGAACCTTACTGTCCTTGAACTCAGTGATTTGCCTGTCTTGCTGGGATGAAACTGTGAGCTACCATCCAGAAGGAAGCACCCTGCTAAGGTTAGATTGGGGTCTCTTCATTTTCCTCTATGAACATGCATATGGCAGGCCTGTTCTTTCTTTTTTACTTTTCCTTTTCTTTTTAAAGATTTATTTATTTATTATATTTAAGTATGCTGTAGCTATGTTCAGACAGTCCAGAAGAGGGTGTCAGATTCTGAAGAATCTAAATCATTCTTATTGTCTGCATATGATGTATATATACACAGCCTCACATATACTCAAAAAAAAAAAAGAAAGAAAAAAGATGTGGCTACAGAGAGGGCTCAACAATTAAGAGCATTGTCTCCTCTTCCAGAGAACCTGTGCTCAATTACCAGTATTATATATGGTGGCCCATCTCCAGTTCCAGGGGATCTAATACTCTGTTCTGGAGTCTGTGGGCACAGCATACACATGCAAAACATTCTTACACAATCATTGAGAGAGGAGAGAGAGGGGTTGAGAGAGAGGGGAGGTAATGATACCTCCTGACGAGTTTGAAGACCTGGGCTTCATCACTCACACAAATAAATAAATGCAAAATATTTTTTTATAAATAAACTCTGCCATTGCCCTTTAAAAATTCCTAGAAAACAAGTTTTATAAGCAACAGTTATATTTACTATATCTAAAGGACAGTCATGAGCATATTCAATAAATAGAAAAAGGCCTGTTAGTCTTAGAAATGGAAAAGACAAACCAAGGAAGGTTTGCAATTACATAATGAGGCAGCTCATCCCAGCTCTAATGTTGGAAATAAGACTCGAGAATAGGATATACCTGAAGACAGCCAGCCATTGTTTTTTGTTTTGGAGGCTGAAAGGATACACCTGAAGACAGCCAATGCTGTGTGATGGTGATCTGGTATTTTTTTTTAAATTTTTAAAAACTTTAACACTTTTTATAAAGCTTTTATAAAAACTTTTTATTCTTCTTTCTTTGTTTCTTTTCTTTCTTTCTTTCCTCACCCTAGCCCCTACCCTAGCCCTGTCTTTCACCAGGGTGGCCTCGAACTCAGAAACTGACTGCCTCTGCCTACAGAGTGCTCTCATTAAGAGCTTGAGCCACCACTGAATGTAGAGTTTTCTAAGCCTTACCTTGCTCTTGGTGTCTGTTCTCAGCTGTGAAACCCTAATTAACACAAGTAGGCAGTCCTGGGTCAGCCAGAGCTACAGACTGAGGACTTCTCTAAAAACAAATAAAACAAAACAAAACAACAAATAGAAATAATAAAATACATAAATTAAGCAACCACAGCATAGCTTTTCTCAATCTAGGTGGTACTCAGAAATTCCAGCAGTTGGCCTGTGACACCTCAGCTCAGTATATGTGAGGCTGTGTTTATGTACATCCTATGGAGACCATAAGAGGGATTTTCATTCTCCAGAATCTGACACCCTCCTCTGGAGTGTCTAAAGAAAGCTACAGTGTACTTATATCTAAGAAATACATAAAAAAATAAATAAATAAATAAATAAATAAATATTTTTTAAAAAGGATAAGAAAGAAAGTAAGACCAGGCAGGCCTGCCATCCTTATCTCTGTCTGTCTGTCTGTCTATCTGATCCCCTGGAACTGGACTTGGGCTACCATAAAGTTGCTGGTAGTTGATCCCAGGTTCTCTGGAAGAGGAGACAATGCTGTTAATTGTTGAGCCCTATCAGTGGCCCTACCCATCTTTAAATATTTAGAAGTATATGTGAGGCTGTGTTTATGTACATCATATGCAGACCATAAGAGGGATTTAGATTCTCCAGAATCTGACACCCTCTTCTGGAGTGTCTGAAGACAGCTACAGTGTACTTATATCTAATAAATACATAAATAAATAAATAAATAAATAAATAAATAAATAAATAAATAAATAAACATTTTTTAAAAAGTATAAGAAATAAAGAAAGACCAGGCAGGCCTGCCATTCTTATCACTGTCTGTATGTCTGTCTGTCTGATCCCCTGGAACTGGAGATGGGCCACCATATAGTTGCTGGTAGTTGATCCCAGGTAGTCTGGAAAAGGAGACAATGCTGTTAATTGTTGAGCTTTTTGAGTGGCCCCACCCTTCTATAAATTTTTAGAAGTATATGTGAGGCTGTGTTTATGTACATCATATGCAGACCATAAGAGGGATTTAGATTCTCCAGAATCTGACACCCTCTTCTGGAGTGTCTGAACAGCTACAGTGTACTTATATCTAATAAAAAATAAATAAATAAATAAATAAATAAATAAATAAATAAACGAACATTTTTTTAAAAAAAGGATAAGAAAGAAAGAAAGACCAGGCAGGCCTGCCATCCTTATCACTGTCTTTCTGTCTTTCTGTCTGATCCCCTGGAACTGGAGATGGGCCACCTTTTAGGTGCTGGTAGTTGATCCCAGGTTCTCTGGAAGAGGAGACAATGCTGTTAATTGTTGAGTCCTTTCAGTGGCCCCACCTATTTATAATTTTTAGAAGTATATGTGAGGCTGTGTTTATGTATATCATATTCAGACCATAAGAGGGATTTAGATTCTCTAGAATCTGACACCCTCTTCTGGAGTGTCTGAAGACGGCTACAGTGTACTTATATCTAATAAATACATAAATAAATAAATAAATAAATAAATAAATAAATAAATAAATAAAATATAAACAGTTTTTTTAAAATATAAGAAATAAAGAAAGACCAGGCAGGCCTGCCATTCATATCTCTGTCTCTCTGTCTGTCTGTCTGTCTGATCCCCTGGAACTGGAGATGGGCCACCATAAGGTGCTGGTAGTTTATCCCAGGTTCTCTGAAAGAGGAGACAATGCTGTTAATTGTTGAGCCCTCTCAGTGGCCCCACACATCTTTAAATTTTTAGAAGTATATGCAAGGCTGTGTTTATGCACCGAATATGCAGACCATAAGAGGGATTTAGATTCTCCAGAATCTGACACCCTCTTCTGGAGTGTCTGAAGACAGCTACAGTGTACATATATCTAATAAATACATAAATAAATATATAAATAAACATTTTTTTAAAAGGATAAGAAAGAAAGAAAGACCAGGCAGGCCTGCCATCCTTATCACTGTCTGTATGTCTGTCTGTCTGATCCCCTGGAACTGGAGATGGGCCACCATATAGTTGCTGGTAGTTGATCCCAGGTACTCTGGAAGAGGAGACAATGCTGTTAATTGTTGAGCTTTTAGAGTGGCCCCACCCTTCTTTAAATTTATAGATGTATATGTGAGGCTGTGTTTATGTACATCATATGCAGACCATAAGAGGGATTTAGATTCTCCAGAATCTGACACCCTCTTCTGGAGTGTCTGAACAGCTACAGTGTACTTATATCTAATAATAAATAAATAAATAAATAAATAAATAAATAAATAAATAAACGAACATTTTTTTTAAAAAAGGATAAGAAAGAAAGAAAGACCAGGCAGGCCTGCCATCCTTATCACTGTCTGTCTGTCTGTCTGTCTGATCCCCTGGAACTGTAGATGGGCCACCTTTTAGGTGCTGGTAGTTGATCCCAGGTTCTCTGGAAGAGGAGACAATGCTGTCAATTGTTGAGTCCTTTCAGTGGCCCCACCTATTTATAATTTTTAGACGTATATGTGAGGCTGTGTTTATGTACATCATATTCAGACCATAAGAGGGATTTAGATTCTCTAGAATCTGACACCCTCTTCTGGAGTGTCTGAAGACGTCTACAGTGTACTTATATCTAATAAATACATAAATAAATAAATAAATAAATAAATAAATAAACAATTTTTAAAAAGTATAAGAAATAAAGAAAGACCAGGCAGGCCTGCCATCCTTATCTCTGTCTCTCTGTCTGTCTGTCTGTCTGTCTGATCCACTGGAACTGGAGATGGGCCACCATAAGGTGCTGGTAGTTTATCCCAGGTTCTCTGAAAGAGGAGACAATGCTGTTAATTTTGAGCCCTCTCAGTGGCCCCACACATCTTTAAATTTTTAGAAGTATATGCGAGGCTGTGTTTATGTACATCATATGCAGACCATAAGAGGGATTTAGATTCTCCAGAATCTGACACCCTCTTCTGGAGTGTCTGAAAGCAGCTACAGTGTACATATATCTAATAAATATATAAATAAATATATAAATAAACATTTTTTTAAAAAGGATAAGAAAGAAAGAAAGACCAGGCAGGCCTGCCATCCTTATCACTGTCTGTATGTCTCTCTGTCTGATCCCCTGGAACTGGAGATGGGCCACCATATAGTTGCTGGTAGTTGATCCCAGGTACTCTGGAAGAGGAGACAATGCTGTTAATTGTTGAGCTTTTAGAGTGGCCCCACCCTTCTTTAAATTTTTAGAAGTATATGTGAGGCTGTGTTTATGTACATCATATGCAGACCATAAGTGGGATTTAGATTCTCCAGAATATGACACCCTCTTCTGGAGTGTCTGAACAGCTACAGTGTACTTATATCTAATAATAAATAAATAAATAAATAAATAAATAAATAAATAAATAAATAAACATTTTTTTAAAAAAAGGATAAGAAAGAAAGACCAGGCAGGCCTGCCATCCTTATCACTGTCTGTCTCTCTGTCTGTCTGATCCCCTGGAACTGGAGATGGGCCACCTTTTAGGTGCTGGTAGTTGATCCCAGGTTCTCTGGAAGAGGAGACAATGCTGTTAATTGTTGAGTCCTTTCAGTGGCCCCATCTATTTATAATTTTTAGAAGTATATGTGAGGCTGTGTTTATGTACATCATATTCAGACCATAAGAGGGATTTAGATTCTCTAGAATCTGACACCCTCGTCTGGAGTGTCTGAAGACGGCTACAGTGTACTTTTATATAATAAATAAATAAATAAATAAATAAATAAATAAATAAACATTTTTAAAAAAGTATAAGAAATAAAGAAAGACCAGGCAGGCCTGCCATCCTTATCTCTGTCTCTCTGTCTGTCTGTCTGTCTGATCCACTAGAACTGGAGATGGGCCACCATAAGGTGCTGGTAGTTTATCCCAGGTTCTCTGAAAGAGGAGACAATGCTGTTACTTGTTGAGCCCTCTCAGTGGCCCCACACTTCTTTAAATTTTTAGAAGTATATGTGAGGCTGTGTTTATGTACATCATATGCAGACCATAAGAGGGATTTAGGTTCTCCAGAATCTGACACCCTCTTTTGGAGTGTCTGTACAGCTATAGTGTACTTATATCTAATAAATAAATAAATAAATAAATAAATAAATAAATAAATAAATAAACAAACATTTTTTTTTTAAAAAGGATAAGAAAGAAAGAAAGACCAGGCAGGCCTGCCATCCTTATCACTGTCTGTCTGTCTGTCTGTCTGATCCCTGGAACTGGAGATGGACCACGATATAGTTGCTGGTAGTTGATCCCAGGTTCTCTATAAGAGGAGACAATGCTGTTAATTGTTGAGCCCTTTCAGTGGCCGCACACATCTTATAATTTTTAGAAGTATATGTTAGGCTGTGTTTATGTACATCATATGCAGACCATAAGAGGGATTTAGATTCTCCAGAATCTGACACCCTCTTCTGGAGTGTCTGAACAGCTACAGTGTACTTTTATCTAATAAATACATAAATAAAAAATAAATAAATAAATAAACATTTTTAAAAATGTATAAGAAATAAAGACCAGGCAGGCCTGCCATCCTTATCTCTGTCTCTCTGTCTGTCTGTCTGTCTGATCCACTGGAACTGGAGATGGGCCACCATAAGGTGCTGGTAGTTTATCCCAGGTTCTCTGAAAGAGGAGACTATGCTGTTAATTGTTGAGCCCTCTCAGTGGCCCCACCCATCTTTAAATTTTTAGAAGTATATGTGAGGCTGTGTTTATGTACATCATATGCAGACCATAAGAGGGATTTAGATTCTCCAGAATCTGACACCCTCTTTTGGAGTGTCTGAAGACAGCTACAGTGTACTTATATCTAATAAATACATAAATAAATATATAAATAAACATTTTTTTAAAAAGGATAAGAAAGAAAGAAAGACCAGGCAGGCCTGCCATCCTTATCACTGTCTCTATGTCTGTCTGTCTGATCCCCTGGAACTGGAGATGGGCCACCATATACTTGCTGGTAGTTGATCCCAGGTACTCTGTAAGAGGAGACAATGCTATTAATTGTTGAGGTTTTAGAGTGGCCCCACCCTTCTTTAAATTTTTAGAAGTATATGTGAGGCTGTGTTTATGTACATCATATGCAGACCATAAGAGGGATTTAGATTCTCCAGAATCTGACACCCTCTTCTGGAGTGTCTGAACAGCTAGAGTGTACTTATTTCTACTAAATACATAAATAAATAAATAAATAAATAAATAAATAAATAAACATTTTTTAAAAAGGATAATACAGAAAGAAAGACCTGGCACGCCTGCCATCCATATCTCTGTCTGTCTGTCTGTCTGTCTGTCTATCTGAACTCTGGGAACTGGAGATGGGCCACGAATAGTTGCTGGTAGTTGATCCCAGGTTCTCTGGAAGAGGAGTCAGTGCTGTTAATTCTTGAGCCCTTTCAGTGGCCCCACCCATCTTTAAATTTTTAGAAGTATATGTGAGGCTGTGTTTATGTACATCATATGCAGACCATAAGAGGGATTTAGTTTCTCCAGAATCTGACACCCTCTTCTGGAGTGTCTGAACAGCTACAGTGTACTTATATCTAATAAATAAATAAATAAATAAATAAATAAATAAATAAATGAATGAATAAATAAATAAATAAATAAATAAACAAACATTTTTTTAAAAAAAGGATAAGAAAGAAAGAAAGTCCAGGCAGGCCTGCCATCCTTATCACTGTCTGTCTGTCTGTCTGTCTGATCCCCTGGAACTGGAGATGGACCACCATATAGTTGCTGGTAGTTGATCCCAGGTTCTCTATAAGACGAGACAATGCTGTTAATTGTTGAGCCCTTTCAGTGTCCTCACAGATCTTTTAATTTTTAGAAGTATATGTTAGGCTGTGTTTATGTACATCATATGGAGACATTAAGAGGGAGTTAGATTCTCCAGAATCTGACACCCTCTACTGGAGTGTCTGAACAGCTACAGTGTACTTATATCTAATAATTACATAAATAAATAAATAAATAAATAAATAAATAAATAAATATTTTTTAAAAAGGATAAGTAAGAAAGAAAGAAAGACCAGGCAGGCCTGCCATCCTTATCTCTGTCTGTCTGTCTGTCTGTCTGATCCCCTGGAACTGGAGATGGGCCACTTTGTAGGTGCTGGAGGTTGATCCCAGGTTCTCTGGAAGAGGAGACAATGCTGTTCATTGTTGAGTCCTTTCAGTGGTCTTTTAATTTTTTAAGTATATGTGAGGCTGTGTTTATGTACATCATATTCAGACCATAAGAGGGATTTAGATTCTCTAGAATATGACACCCTCTTCTGGAGTGTCTGAAGACGGCTACAGTGTAGTTATATCTAATAAATAAATAAATAAATAAATAAATAAATAAATAAATAAATAAACATTTTTTAAAAAGTATAAGAAATAAAGATAGACCAGGCAGGCCTGCCATCTTTATCTCTGTCTCTCTGTCTGTCTGTCTGTCTGTCTGATCCTCTGGAACTGGAGATGGGCCACCATAAGGTGCTGGTAGTTTATCCCAGGTTCTCTGAGAGAGGAGACAATGCTGTTAATTGTTGAGCTCTCTCAGTGGCCCCACACATCTTTAAATTTTTAGAAGTATATGTGAGGCTGTGTTTATGTACATCATATGCAGACCATAAGAGGGATTTAGATTCTCCAGAATCTGACACCCTCTTCTGGAGTGTCTGAAGACAGCTACAGTGTACTTATATCTAATAAATACATAAATAAATATATAAATAAACATTTTTTTAAAGGATAAGAAAGAAAGAAAGACCAGGCAGGCCTGCCATCCATATCTCTGTCTGTCTGTCTGTCTGTCTATCTGATCCCTGGGAACTGGAGATGGGCCACGAATAGTTGCTGGTAGTTGATCCCAGGTTCTCTGGAAGAGGAGACAATGCTGTTAATTGTTGAGCCCTTTCAGTGGCGCCACCCATCTTTAAATATTTAGAAGTATATGTGAGGCTGTGTTTATGTACATCATATTTAGACCATAGGAGGGATTTAGATTCTCCAGAATCTGACACCCCCTTCTGGAGTGTCTGAAGACAGCTACAGTGTACTTATATCTAATAATAAATAAATAAATAAATAAATAAATAAATAAACATTTTTTTAAAAAAAGGATAAGAAAGAAAGACCAGGCAGGCCTGCCATCCTTATCACTGTCTGTCTCTCTGTCTGTCTGATCCCCTGGAACTGGAGATGGGCCACCTTTTAGGTGCTGGTAGTTGATCCCAGGTTCTCTGGAAGAGGAGACAATGCTGTTAATTGTTGAGTCCTTTCAGTGGCCCCATCTATTTATAATTTTTAGAAGTATATGTGAGGCTGTGTTTATGTACATCATATTCAGACCATAAGAGGGATTTAGATTCTCTAGAATCTGACACCCTCGTCTGGAGTGTCTGAAGACGGCTACAGTGTACTTATATCTAATAAATAAATAAATAAATAAATAAATAAATAAATAAATAAACATTTTTAAAAAAGTATAAGAAATAAAGAAAGACCAGGCAGGCCTGCCATCCTTATCTCTGTCTCTCTGTCTGTCTGTCTGTCTGATCCACTAGAACTGGAGATGGGCCACATAAGGTGCTGGTAGTTTATCCCAGGTTCTCTGAAATAGGAGACAATGCTGTTACTTGTTGAGCCCTCTCAGTGGCCCCACACTTCTTTAAATTTTTAGAAGTATATGTGAGGCTGTGTTTATGTACATCATATGCAGACCATAAGAGGGATTTAGGTTCTCCAGAATCTGACACCCTGTTTTGGAGTGTCTGTACAGCTATAGTGTACTTATATCTAATAAATAAATAAATAAATAAATAAATAAATAAATAAATAAACAAACATTTTTTTTTAAAAAGGATAAGAAAGAAAGAAAGACCAGGCAGGCCTGCCATCCTTATCACTGTCTGTCTGTCTGTCTGTCTGATCCCTGGAACTGGAGATGGACCACCATATAGTTGCTGGTAGTTGATCCCAGGTTCTCTATAAGAGGAGACAATGCTGTTAATTGTTGAGCCCTTTCAGTGGCCGCACACATCTTATAATTTTTAGAAGTATATGTTAGGCTGTGTTTATGTACATCATATGCAGACCATAAGAGGGATTTAGATTCTCCAGAATCTGACACCCTCTTCTGGAGTGTCTGAACAGCTACAGTGTACTTTTATCTAATAAATACATAAATAAAAAAATAAATAAATAAATAAACATTTTTAAAAATGTATAAGAAATAAAGACCAGGCAGGCCTGCCATCCTTATCTCTGTCTCTCTGTCTGTCTGTCTGTCTGATCCACTGGAACTGGAGATGGGCCACCATAAGGTGCTGGTAGTTTATCCCAGGTTCTCTGAAAGAGGAGACTATGCTGTTAATTGTTGAGCCCTCTCAGTGGCCCCACCCATCTTTAAATTTTTAGAAGTATATGTGAGGCTGTGTTTATGTACATCATATGCAGACCATAAGAGGGATTTAGATTCTCCAGAATCTGACACCCTCTTTTGGAGTGTCTGAAGACAGCTACAGTGTACTTATATCTAATAAATACATAAATAAATATATAAATAAACATTTTTTTAAAAAGGATAAGAAAGAAAGAAAGACCAGGCAGGCCTGCCATCCTTATCACTGTCTCTATGTCTGTCTGTCTGATCCCCTGGAACTGGAGATGGGCCACCATATACTTGCTGGTAGTTGATCCCAGGTACTCTGTAAGAGGAGACAATGCTATTAATTGTTGAGGTTTTAGAGTGGCCCCACCCTTCTTTAAATTTTTAGAAGTATATGTGAGGCTGTGTTTATGTACATCATATGCAGACCATAAGAGGGATTTAGATTCTCCAGAATCTGACACCCTCTTCTGGAGTGTCTGAACAGCTAGAGTGTACTTATTTCTACTAAATACATAAATAAATAAATAAATAAATAAATAAATAAATAAATAAATAAATAAACATTTTTTAAAAAGAATAATACAGAAAGAAAGACCTGGCACGCCTGCCATCCATATCTCTGTCTGTCTGTCTGTCTGTCTGTCTATCTGAACTCTGGGAACTGGAGATGGGCCACGAATAGTTGCTGGTAGTTGATCCCAGGTTCTCTGGAAGAGGAGTCAGTGCTGTTAATTCTTGAGCCCTTTCAGTGGCCCCACCCATCTTTAAATTTTTAGAAGTATATGTGAGGCTGTGTTTATGTACATCATATGCAGACCATAAGAGGGATTTAGTTTCTCCAGAATCTGACACCCTCTTCTGGAGTGTCTGAACAGCTACAGTGTACTTATATCTAATAAATAAATAAATAAATAAATAAATAAATAAATAAATAAATGAATAAATAAATAAATAAATAAATAAACAAACATTTTTTTAAAAAAAGGATAAGAAAGAAAGAAAGTCCAGGCAGGCCTGCCATCCTTATCACTGTCTGTCTGTCTGTCTGTCTGATCCCCTGGAACTGGAGATGGACCACCATATAGTTGCTGGTAGTTGATCCCAGGTTCTCTATAAGACGAGACAATGCTGTTAATTGTTGAGCCCTTTCAGTGTCCCCACAGATCTTTTAATTTTTAGAAGTATATGTTAGGCTGTGTTTATGTACATCATATGGAGACATTAAGAGGGAGTTAGATTCTCCAGAATCTGACACCCTCTACTGGAGTGTCTGAACAGCTACAGTGTACTTATATCTAATAATTACATAAATAAATAAATAAATAAATAAATAAATAAATAAATAAATAAATAAATAAATATTTTTTAAAAAGGATAAGTAAGAAAGAAAGAAAGACCAGGCAGGCCTGCCATCCTTATCTCTGTCTGTCTGTCTGTCTGTCTGATCCCCTGGAACTGGAGATGGGCCACTTTGTAGGTGCTGGAGGTTGATCCCAGGTTCTCTGGAAGAGGAGACAATGCTGTTCATTGTTGAGTCCTTTCAGTGGTCTTTTAATTTTTTAAGTATATGTGAGGCTGTGTTTATGTACATCATATTCAGACCATAAGAGGGATTTAGATTCTCTAGAATATGACACCCTTTTCTGGAGTGTCTGAAGACGGCTACAGTGTAGTTATATCTAATAAATAAATAAATAAATAAATAAATAAATAAATAAACATTTTTTAAAAAGTATAAGAAATAAAGATAGACCAGGCAGGCCTGCCATCTTTATCTCTGTCTCTCTGTCTGTCTGTCTGTCTGTCTGATCCTCTGGAACTGGAGATGGGCCACCATAAGGTGCTGGTAGTTTATCCCAGGTTCTCTGAGAGAGGAGACAATGCTGTTAATTGTTGAGCTCTCTCAGTGGCCCCACACATCTTTAAATTTTTAGAAGTATATGTGAGGCTGTGTTTATGTACATCATATGCAGACCATAAGAGGGATTTAGATTCTCCAGAATCTGACACCCTCTTCTGGAGTGTCTGAAGACAGCTACAGTGTACTTATATCTAATAAATACATAAATAAATATATAAATAAACATTTTTTAAAGGATAAGAAAGAAAGAAAGACCAGGCAGGCCTGCCATCCATATCTCTGTCTGTCTGTCTGTCTGTCTATCTGATCCCTGGGAACTGGAGATGGGCCACGAATAGTTGCTGGTAGTTGATCCCAGGTTCTCTGGAAGAGGAGACAATGCTGTTAATTGTTGAGCCCTTTCAGTGGCGCCACCCATCTTTAAATATTTAGAAGTATATGTGAGGCTGTGTTTATGTACATCATATTTAGACCATAGGAGGGATTTAGATTCTCCAGAATCTGACACCCCCTTCTGGAGTGTCTGAAGACAGCTACAGTGTACTTATATCTAATAATAAATAAATAAATAAATAAATAAATAAATAAATAAATAAATAAACATTTTTTTAAAAAAAGGATAAGAAAGAAAGACCAGGCAGGCCTGCCATCCTTATCACTGTCTGTCTCTCTGTCTGTCTGATCCCCTGGAACTGGAGATGGGCCACCTTTTAGGTGCTGGTAGTTGATCCCAGGTTCTCTGGAAGAGGAGACAATGCTGTTAATTGTTGAGTCCTTTCAGTGGCCCCATCTATTTATAATTTTTAGAAGTATATGTGAGGCTGTGTTTATGTACATCATATTCAGACCATAAGAGGGATTTAGATTCTCTAGAATCTGACACCCTCGTCTGGAGTGTCTGAAGACGGCTACAGTGTACTTATATCTAATAAATAAATAAATAAATAAATAAATAAATAAATAAATAAATAAACATTTTTAAAAAAGTATAAGAAATAAAGAAAGACCAGGCAGGCCTGCCATCCTTATCTCTGTCTCTCTGTCTGTCTGTCTGTCTGATCCACTAGAACTGGAGATGGGCCACATAAGGTGCTGGTAGTTTATCCCAGGTTCTCTGAAATAGGAGACAATGCTGTTACTTGTTGAGCCCTCTCAGTGGCCCCACACTTCTTTAAATTTTTAGAAGTATATGTGAGGCTGTGTTTATGTACATCATATGCAGACCATAAGAGGGATTTAGGTTCTCCAGAATCTGACACCCTGTTTTGGAGTGTCTGTACAGCTATAGTGTACTTATATCTAATAAATAAATAAATAAATAAATAAATAAATAAATAAATAAATAAATAAACAAACATTTTTTTTTAAAAAGGATAAGAAAGAAAGAAAGACCAGGCAGGCCTGCCATCCTTATCACTGTCTGTCTGTCTGTCTGTCTGATCCCTGGAACTGGAGATGGACCACCATATAGTTGCTGGTAGTTGATCCCAGGTTCTCTATAAGAGGAGACAATGCTGTTAATTGTTGAGCCCTTTCAGTGGCCGCACACATCTTATAATTTTTAGAAGTATATGTTAGGCTGTGTTTATGTACATCATATGCAGACCATAAGAGGGATTTAGATTCTCCAGAATCTGACACCCTCTTCTGGAGTGTCTGAACAGCTACAGTGTACTTTTATCTAATAAATACATAAATAAAAAAATAAATAAATAAATAAACATTTTTAAAAATGTATAAGAAATAAAGACCAGGCAGGCCTGCCATCCTTATCTCTGTCTCTCTGTCTGTCTGTCTGTCTGATCCACTGGAACTGGAGATGGGCCACCATAAGGTGCTGGTAGTTTATCCCAGGTTCTCTGAAAGAGGAGACTATGCTGTTAATTGTTGAGCCCTCTCAGTGGCCCCACCCATCTTTAAATTTTTAGAAGTATATGTGAGGCTGTGTTTATGTACATCATATGCAGACCATAAGAGGGATTTAGATTCTCCAGAATCTGACACCCTCTTTTGGAGTGTCTGAAGACAGCTACAGTGTACTTATATCTAATAAATACATAAATAAATATATAAATAAACATTTTTTTAAAAAGGATAAGAAAGAAAGAAAGACCAGGCAGGCCTGCCATCCTTATCACTGTCTCTATGTCTGTCTGTCTGATCCCCTGGAACTGGAGATGGGCCACCATATACTTGCTGGTAGTTGATCCCAGGTACTCTGTAAGAGGAGACAATGCTATTAATTGTTGAGGTTTTAGAGTGGCCCCACCCTTCTTTAAATTTTTAGAAGTATATGTGAGGCTGTGTTTATGTACATCATATGCAGACCATAAGAGGGATTTAGATTCTCCAGAATCTGACACCCTCTTCTGGAGTGTCTGAACAGCTAGAGTGTACTTATTTCTACTAAATACATAAATAAATAAATAAATAAATAAATAAATAAATAAATAAATAAATAAATAAACATTTTTTAAAAAGAATAATACAGAAAGAAAGACCTGGCACGCCTGCCATCCATATCTCTGTCTGTCTGTCTGTCTGTCTGTCTATCTGAACTCTGGGAACTGGAGATGGGCCACGAATAGTTGCTGGTAGTTGATCCCAGGTTCTCTGGAAGAGGAGTCAGTGCTGTTAATTCTTGAGCCCTTTCAGTGGCCCCACCCATCTTTAAATTTTTAGAAGTATATGTGAGGCTGTGTTTATGTACATCATATGCAGACCATAAGAGGGATTTAGTTTCTCCAGAATCTGACACCCTCTTCTGGAGTGTCTGAACAGCTACAGTGTACTTATATCTAATAAATAAATAAATAAATAAATAAATAAATAAATAAATAAATGAATGA
Source organism: Mus caroli (assembly GCF_978045245.1). Taxonomy (NCBI): domain Eukaryota; kingdom Metazoa; phylum Chordata; class Mammalia; order Rodentia; family Muridae; genus Mus; species Mus caroli. The sequence goes on along the minus strand of NW_028227315.1, from coordinate 188,575 downwards.
ATAAATAAATAAATAAATAAATAAACAAACATTTTTTTAAAAAAAGGATAAGAAAGAAAGAAAGTCCAGGCAGGCCTGCCATCCTTATCACTGTCTGTCTGTCTGTCTGTCTGATCCCCTGGAACTGGAGATGGACCACCATATAGTTGCTGGTAGTTGATCCCAGGTTCTCTATAAGACGAGACAATGCTGTTAATTGTTGAGCCCTTTCAGTGTCCCCACAGATCTTTTAATTTTTAGAAGTATATGTTAGGCTGTGTTTATGTACATCATATGGAGACATTAAGAGGGAGTTAGATTCTCCAGAATCTGACACCCTCTACTGGAGTGTCTGAACAGCTACAGTGTACTTATATCTAATAATTACATAAATAAATAAATAAATAAATAAATAAATAAATAAATAAATATTTTTTAAAAAGGATAAGTAAGAAAGAAAGAAAGACCAGGCAGGCCTGCCATCCTTATCTCTGTCTGTCTGTCTGTCTGTCTGATCCCCTGGAACTGGAGATGGGCCACTTTGTAGGTGCTGGAGGTTGATCCCAGGTTCTCTGGAAGAGGAGACAATGCTGTTCATTGTTGAGTCCTTTCAGTGGTCTTTTAATTTTTTAAGTATATGTGAGGCTGTGTTTATGTACATCATATTCAGACCATAAGAGGGATTTAGATTCTCTAGAATATGACACCCTTTTCTGGAGTGTCTGAAGACGGCTACAGTGTAGTTATATCTAATAAATAAATAAATAAATAAATAAATAAATAAATAAATAAATAAACATTTTTTAAAAAGTATAAGAAATAAAGATAGACCAGGCAGGCCTGCCATCTTTATCTCTGTCTCTCTGTCTGTCTGTCTGTCTGTCTGATCCTCTGGAACTGGAGATGGGCCACCATAAGGTGCTGGTAGTTTATCCCAGGTTCTCTGAGAGAGGAGACAATGCTGTTAATTGTTGAGCTCTCTCAGTGGCCCCACACATCTTTAAATTTTTAGAAGTATATGTGAGGCTGTGTTTATGTACATCATATGCAGACCATAAGAGGGATTTAGATTCTCCAGAATCTGACACCCTCTTCTGGAGTGTCTGAAGACAGCTACAGTGTACTTATATCTAATAAATACATAAATAAATATATAAATAAACATTTTTTTAAAGGATAAGAAAGAAAGAAAGACCAGGCAGGCCTGCCATCCATATCTCTGTCTGTCTGTCTGTCTGTCTATCTGATCCCTGGGAACTGGAGATGGGCCACGAATAGTTGCTGGTAGTTGATCCCAGGTTCTCTGGAAGAGGAGACAATGCTGTTAATTGTTGAGCCCTTTCAGTGGCGCCACCCATCTTTAAATATTTAGAAGTATATGTGAGGCTGTGTTTATGTACATCATATTTAGACCATAGGAGGGATTTAGATTCTCCAGAATCTGACACCCCCTTCTGGAGTGTCTGAAGACAGCTACAGTGTAGTTATATCTAATAAATAAATAGATAAATAAATAAATAAATAAATAAATAAACATTTTTTAAAAAGGATAAGAAAGAAAGAAAGACCAGGCAGGCCTGCCATCCATATATCTGTCTGTCTGTCTGTCTGTCTATCTGATCCCCGGGAACTGGAGATGGGCCACCATATAGTTGCTGGCAGTTGATCCAAGGTTTTCTGGAAGAGGAGACAATGCTGTTAATTGTTGAGCCCTTTCAGTGGCCCCACACTTCTTTAAATATTTAGAAGTATATGTGAGGCTGTGTTTATGTACATCATATTCAGATTATAAGAGGATTTAGATTCTCCAGAATCTGACATCATATACTGGAGTGTCTGAAGACAGCTACAGTGTACTTATATATAACAAATAAATAAATAAATAAATAAATAAATAAATAAATAAATAAATAAATAAACATTTTTGAAAAAGGATAAGAAAGAAAGTAAGACCAGGCAGGCCTGCCATCCTTATCTCTGTCTGTCTTTCTGTCTGTCTGTCTGTCTGATCCACTGGAACTGGAGATGGGCCACCTTATAGTTGCTGGTAGTTGATCCCAGGTTCTCTGGAAGAGGAGACAAGGCTGTTAATTGTTGAGCCCTTTCAGTGGCCCCACCCATTTTTAATTTTTAGAAGTATATGTGATGCTGTGTTTATGTACATCATATTCAGACCATAAGAGGGATTTAGATTCTCTAGAATCTGTCATCCTCTTCTGGAGTGTCTAAAGACGGGTACAGTGTACTTATATCTAATAAATACATAAATAAATAAATAAATAAACATTTTTTAAAAAGTATAAGAAATAAAGAAACACCAGGCAGTCCTGTCATCTTTATCTCTGTCTCTCTGTCTGTCTGTCTGTCTGATCCACTGAAACTGGAGATGGGCCACCATAAGGTGCTGGTAGTTGATCCCAGGTTCTCTGAAAGAGGAGACAATGCTGTTAATTGTTGAGCCCTCTCAGTGGCCCCACACATCTTTAAATTTTTAGAAGTATATGTGAGGCTGTGTTTATGTACATCATATGCAGACCATAAGAGGGATTTAGATTCTCCAGAAAATGACACCCTCTTCTGGAGTGTCTGAAGACAACTACAGTGTACTTATATCTAATAAATACATAAATAAATATATAAATAAACATTTTTTTAAAAAGGATAAGAAAGAAAGAAAGACCAGGCAGGCCTGCCATACTTTTCTCTGTCTGTCTGTCTGTCTGATCCCCTGGACCTGGAGATGGGCCACCATATAGTTGCTGTTGGTTGATCCCAGGTACTCTGGAAGAGGAGACATTGCTGTTAATTGTTGAGCTTTTAGAGTGGCCCCACTCTTCTTTAAATTTATAGAAATATATGTGAGGCTCTGTTTATGTACATCATATGCAGACCATAAGAGGGATTTAGATTCTCCAGAATCTGACACCCTTTTCTGGAGTGTCTGAATAGCTACAGTGTACTTATATCTAATAAATAAATAAATAAATAAATAAATAAATAAATAAATAAATAAATAAATAAACAAACATTTAAAAAAAAAAGGATAAGAAAGAAAGAAAGACCAGGCAAGCCTGCCATCCTTATCTCTGTCTCTCTGTCTGTCTGTCTGTCTGATCCACTGGAACTGGAGATGGCCCACCATAAGGTTCTGGTAGTTTATCCCAGGTTCTAGGAAAAAGGAGACAATGCTGTTAATTGTTGAGCCCTCTCAGTGGCCCCACACATCTTTAAATTTTTAGAAGTATATGTGAGGCTGTGTTTATGTACATCATATGCAGACCATAAGAGGGATTTAGATTCTCCAGAATCTGACACCCTCTTCTGGAGTGTCTGAAGACAGCTACAGTGTACTTATATCTAAGAAATACATAAATAAATATATAAATAAACATTTTTTTAAAAAGGATAAGAATGAAAGAAAGACCATACAGGCCTGCCATCCTTAGCACTGTCTGTATGTCTGTCTGTCTGATCCCCTGGAACTGGAGATGGGCCACCATATAGTTGCTGGTAGTCGATCCCTGGTATTCTGGAAGAGGAGACAATGCTGTTAATTGTTGAGATTTTAGAGTGGCCCCACCCTTCTTTAAATTTTTAGAAGTATATGTGAGGCTGTGTTTAAGTACATCATATGCAGACCATAAGAGGGATTTAGATTCTCAAGAATATGACGCCCTCTTCTGGAGTGTCTGAACAGCTACAGTGTACTTATATCTAATAAATACATAAATAAATAAATAAATAAATAAATAAATAAATAAATAAACATTTTTTTAAAAGGATAAGACAGAAAGAAAGACCAGGCAGGCCTGCCATCCATATCTCTGTCTGTCTGTCTGTCTGTCTATCTGATCCCTGGGAACTGGAGGTGGGCCACGAATAGTTGCTGGTAGTTGATCCCAGGTTCTCTGGAAGAAGAGACAATGCTGTTAGTTGTTGAGCCCTTTCAGTGGCGCCACCCATCTTTAAATATTTAGAAGTATATGTGAGGCTGTGTTTATGTACATCATATGCAGACCATAAGAGGGATTTAGATTCTCCAGAATCTGACACCCTCTTCTGGAGTGTCTGAAGACAGCTACAGTGTACTTATATCTAATAAATAAATAGATAAATAAATAAATAAATAAATAAATAAATAAACCTTTTTGAAAAAGGAAAAGAAAGAAAGTAAGACCAGGCAGGCCTGCCATCCTTATCTCTGTCTGTCTGTCTGTCTGTCTGATTCCTTGGAACTGGAGATGTGCCACCATATAGTAGCTGGTAGTTGATCCAAGGTTCTCTGGAAGAGGAGACAATGCTGTTAATTGTTGAGCACTTTCAGTGGCCCCACACTTTTTAAATATTTAGAAGTATATGTGAGGCTGTGTTTATGTACATCATATTCAGATTATAAGAGGATTTAGATTCTCCAGAGTCTGACACCCTCTTCTGGAGTGTCTGAAGACAGCTACAGTGTACTTATATCTAATAAATCCATAAATAAATATATAAATAAACATTTTTTAAAAAAGGATAAGAAAGAAAGACCAGGCAGGCCTGCCATCCTTATCACTGTCTGTATGTCTGTGTGTCTGATCCCCTGGAACTGGAGATGGGCCACCATATAGTTGCTGGTAGTTGATCCCAGGTACTCTGGAAGAGGAGACAATGCTGTTAATTGTTGAGCTTTTAGAGTGGCCCCACCCTTCTTTAAATTTTTAGAAGTATATGTGAGGCTGTGTTTATGTACATCATATGCAGACCATAAGAGGGATTTAGATTTTCCAGAATCTGACACCCTCTTCTGGAGTGTCTGAAGACAGCTACAGTGTACTTATATCGAATAAATACATAAATAAATATATAAATAAACATTTTTTTAAAAAGGATAAGAAAGAAAGAAAGACCAGGCAGGCCTGCCATCCTTATCACTGTCTGTATGTCTGTCTGTCTGATCCCCTGGAACTGGAGATGGGCCACCATATAGTTGCTGGTAGTTGATCCCAGGTACTCTGGAAGAGGAGACAATGCTGTTAATTGTTGAGCTTTTAGAGTAGCCCCACCCTTCTTTAAATTTTTAGAAGTATATGTGAGGCTGTGTTTATGTACATCATATGCAGACAATAAGACGGATTTAGATTCTCCAGAATCTGACACCCTCTTCTGGAGTGTCTGAACAGCTACAGTGTACTTATATCTACTAAATACATAAATAAATAAATAAATAAATAAATAAATAAATAAATAAATAAATAAACATTTTTTAAAAAGGATAAGACAGAAAGAAAGACCAGGCAGGCCTGCCATCCATATCTCTGTCTGTCTGTCTGTCTGTCTATCTGATCCCTGGAAACTGGAGATGGGCCACGAATAGTTGCTGGTAGTTGATCCCAGGTTGTCTGGAAGAGGAGACAATGCTGTTAATTGTTGAGCCCTTTCAGTGGCGCCACCCATCTTTAAATATTTAGAAGTATATGTGAGGCTGTGTTTATGTACATCATATGCAGACCATAAGAGGGATTTAGATTCTCCAGAATCTGACACCCTCATCTGGAGTGTCTGAAGACAGCTACAGTGCACTTATATCTAATAAATAAATAGATAAATAAATAAATAAATAAATAAATAAACATTTTTTAAAAAGGATAAGAAAGAAAGAAAGACCAGGCAGGCCTGCCATCCATATGTCTGTCTGTCTGTCTGTCTGTCTATCTGATCCCCGGGAACTGGAGATGGGCCACCATATAGTTGCTGGTAGTTGATCCAAGGTTCTCTGGAAGAGGAGACAATGCTGTTAATTGTTGAGCCCTTTCAGTGGCCCCACACTTCTTTAAATATTTAGAAGTATATGTGAGGCTGTGTTTATGTATATCATATTCACATTATAAGAGGATTTAGATTCTCCAGAATCTGACACCCTATACTGGAGTGTCTGAAGACAACTACAGTGTACTTATATATAATAAATACATAAATAAATAAATAAATAAATAAATAAACATTTTTTTAAAAAGGATAAGAAAGAAAGTAAGACCACGCAGGCCTGCCATCCTTATCTCTGTCTCTCTGTCTGTCTGTCTGTCTGATCCCCTGGCACTGGAGATGGGCTACCATAAAGTTGCTGGTAGTTGATCCCAGGGTTCTGGAAGAGGAGACAATGCTGTTAATTGTTGAGCCCTATCAGTGGCCCTGCCCATCTTTAAATATTTAGAAGTATATGTGAGGCTGTGTTTATGTACATCAAATGCAGACCATAAGAGGGATTTAGATTCTCCAGAATCTGACACCCACTTCTGGAGTGTCTGAAGACAGCTACAGTGTACTTAATTCTAATAAATACATAAATAAGTAAATAAATAAACATTTTTTAAAAAGGATAAGAAAGAATATAAGACCAGGCAGGCCTGCCATCCTTATCTCTGTCTGTCTGTCTGTCTGTCTACCTGATCCCCTGGAACTGTAGATGGGCCACCATATAGTTGCTGGTAGTTGATCCCAGGTTCTCTGGAAGAGGAGACAATGCTGTAAATTGTTGAGCCCTTTCAGTGGCTCCACCCATTTTTAATTTTTAGAAGTATATGTGATGCTGTGTTTATGTACATCATATTCAGACCATAAGAGGGATTTAGATTCTCTATAATCTGTCACCCTCTTGTGGAGTGTCTGAAGACGGCTACAGTGTACTTATATCTAATAAATACATATATGAATAAATAAATAAATAAACATTTTTTAAAACGAATAAGAAATAAAGAAAGACCAGGCAGGCCTGCCATCCTTATCTCTGTCTCTCTGTCTGTCTGTCGGTCTGATCCACTGGAACTGGAGATGGGCCACCATAAGGTGCTGGTAGTTGATCCCAGGTACTCTGGAAGAGGAGACAATGCTGTTAATTGTTGAGCTTTTAGAGTGGCCCGACCCTTCTTTAAATTTTTAGAAGTATATGTGAGGCTGTGTTTATGTACATCATATGCAGACCATAAGAGGGATTTAGATTCTCCAGAATCTGACACCCTCTTCTGCAGTGTGTGAACAGCTACAGTGTACTTATATCTAATAAATAATTAAATAAATAAATAAACAAACATTTTTTTAAAAAAAGGATAAGAAAGAAAGAAAGACCAGGCAGGCCTGCCACCCTTATCACTGTCTGTCTGTCTGTCTGTCTGATCCCCTGGAACTGGAGATGGACCACCATAGAGTTGCTGGTAGTTGATCCCAGGTTCTCTGTAAGAGGAGACAATGCTGTTAATTTTTGAGCCCTTTCAGTGGCCCCACACATCTTTTAATTTTTAGAAGTATATATTAGGCTGTGTTTATGTACATCATATGCAGACCATAAGAGGCATTTAGATTCTCCAGAATCTGACACCCTCTTCTGGAGTGTCTGAACAGCTACAGTGTACTTATATCTAATAAATGAATAAATAAATAAATAAATAAATAAATAAATAAATAAATAAATAAATAAATAAACATTTTTTAAAAAGGATATGACAGAAAGAAAACCAGGCAGGCCTGCCATCCATATCTCTGTCTGTCTGTCTGTCTGTCAATCTGATCCCTGGGAACTGGAGATGGGCCACGAATAATTGCTGGTAGTTGATCCCAGGTTCTCTGGAAGAGGAGACCATGCTGTTAATTGTTGAGCCCTTTCAGTGGCGCCACCCATCTTTAAATATTTAGTAGTAAATGTGAGGCTGTATTTATGTACATCATATGCAGACCATAAGAGGGATTTAGATTCTCCAGAATATGACACCCTCTTTTGGAGTGTCTGAAGACAGCTACAGTGTACTTATATCAAATAAATAAATAGATAAATAAATAAACATTTTTAAAAAGGATAAGAAAGAAAGAAAGACCAGGTAGGCCTGCCATCCATATCTCTGTCTGTCTGTCTGTCTGTCTGATCCCCTGGAACTGGAGATGGGCCACAATATAGTTGCTGGTAGTTGATCCCAGGTCCTCTGGAAGAGGAGACAATGCTGTTAATTGTTGAGCCCTTTCAGTGGCCCCACCCATCTTTAAATTTTTAGAAGTATATGTGAGGCTGTGTTTATGTACATCATATGCAGACCATAAGAGGGATATATATTCCCCAGAATCTGTCACCCTCTTCTGGAGAGTCTGAAGACAGATAGAGTGTACTTATATCTAATAAGTACATAAATAAATAAATAAATAAATAAATAAATAAATAAATAAACATTTTTTAAAAAGATAAGAAAGAAAGAAAAATCAGGCAGGCCTACTATCCTTATCACTGTCTGTCTGTCTGTCTGTCTGATCCCCTGCAACTTGAGATGTGCCACCATATAGTTGCTGGTAGTTGATCCCAGGTACTCTGGAAGAGGAGACAATGCTGTTAATTGTTGAGCTTTTAGAGTGGCCCCACCCTTCTTTAAATTTTTAGAAGTATATGTGAGGCTGTGTTTATGTACATCATATGCAGACCATAAGAGGGATTTAGATCCTCCAGAATATGACACCCTCTTCTAGAGTGTCTGAAGACAACTACAGTGTACTTATATCTAATAAATACATAAATAAATAAATAAACATTTTTTAAAAAGAATAAGAAAGAAAGAAAGACCAGGCAGGCCTGCCACCTTGTCTGTCTGTCTGTCTGTCTGTCTGTCTATCTGTCAGATACCCTGGAACTGGAGATGGGCCACCATATAGTTGCTGGTAGTTGATCCCAGGTTCTCTGGAAGAGGAGACAATGCTGTTAGTTGTTGAGCCTTTCAGTGGCACCACCCATCTTTAAATTTTTAGAAGTATATGTGAGGCTGTGTTCATGTACATCATATGTAGACCATAAGAGGGATATTGATTCTCCAGTATCTGCACCGTCTTCTGGAGAGTCTGAAGACAGCTACAGTGAACTTATATCTTAAATACATAAATAAATAAATAAATAAATGAATAAATAAATAAATAAATAAACATTTTTTTAAAAGGATAAGAAAGAAAGAAAAATCAGGCAGGCCTGCCATCCTTATCTCTGTCTGTCTGTCTGTCTGTCTGTCTGTCTGTCTGTCTGTCTTATCCCCTGGAACTTGAGATGGGCCACCATATAGTTGCTGGTAGTTGATCCCACGTTCTCTGGAAGAAGAGACAATGCTGTTAATTGTTGAGCCCTTTCAGTGGGCCCACCCATCTTTAAATTTTTAGAAGTATATGTGAGGCTGTGTTTATGTACATCATATGCAGACCATAAGAGGGATTTAGATTCTCCAGAAGATGACACCCTCTTCTAGAGTGTCTGAAGACAGCTACAGTGTACTTATATCTAATAAATAAATAAATAAATAAATAAATAAATAAATAAATAAATAAACATTTTTTTAAAAGTATAAGAAAGAAAGAAATACCAGGCAGGCCTCCATCCTTATCTCTGTCACTCTGTCTGTCTGTCTGTCTGATCCCTTGGAACTGGAGATGGGCCACCATATAGTTGCTGTTAGTTGATCCCAGGTTCTCTGGAAGAAGAGACAATGCTGTTAATTATTGAGCCCTTTCAGTGGCTCCACCTATCTTTAAATTTTTAGAAGTATATGTTAGGCTGTGTTTATGTACATCATTTGCAGACCATAAGAGGGATTTAGATTCTCCAGAATCTGACACCCTCTTCTGGAGTGTCTGAAGACAACTACAGTGTACTTATATCTAATAAATAAATAAATAAATAAATAAATAAATAAATAAATAAATAAACATACATTATTTTAAAAGGATAAGAAAGAAAGAAAAACCAGGCAGGCTTGCCCTCCTTATCTCTGTCTGTCTGTCTGTCTGTCTGATTTCCTGGAACTGGAGATGGGCCACCATATAGTTGCTGGTAGTTGATCCCAGGTTCTCTGGAAGAAGAGACAATGCTGTTAATTGTTGAGCCCTTTCAGTGGCCCCACCCATCTTAAATTTTTAGAAGTGTATGTGAATCTGTGTTTATGTCCATCATATGCAGACCATAAGAGGGATTTAGATTCTCCAGAATCTGACACCCTCTTCTGGAGTGTCTGAAGACAGCTACAGTGTACTTATATCTAATAAATCCATAAATAAATAAATAAACATTTTTTAAAAAGGATAAGAAAGAAAGAAAAACCAGGGAGGCCTGCCACCCTTGCCTGTCTGTCTCTTTGTCTGCCTGATCCCCTGGAACTGGAGATGGGCCACCATATAATTGCTGGTAGTTGATCCCAGGTTCTCTGGTAGAGGAGACAATGCTGTTAATTGTTGAGCCCTTTCAGTGGCCCCACACCTCTTTAAATTTTTAGAAGTATATGTGAGGCTGTGTTTATGTACATCATATGCAGACCATAAGAGGGATTTAGATTCTCCAGAATCTGACACCCTCTTCAGGAGTGTATGAAGACAGCTACAGTGTACTTATATATAATAAATAAATAAATAAATAAATAAATAAATAAACATTTTTTTTAAAAGTATAAGAAAGAAAGAAAGACCACGCAGGCCTCCATCCTTATCTCTGTCTGTCTGTCTGTCTGTCAGATCCCCTGGGAGTGGAGATGGGCCACCATATAGTTGCTGGTAGTTTATCCAAGGTTCTCTGGAAGAGGAGACAATGCTGTTAATTGTTGATCCCTTTCTGTGGCCCCACTCATCTTTAAATTTTTAGAAGTATATGTGAGGCTGTGCTTATGTACATCATATGCAGACCATAAGAGGGATTTAGATTCTCCAGAATCTGACACCCTCTTCTGGAGTGTCTGAAGACAGCTACAGTGTACTTATATCTAATAAATCGATAAATAAATAAATAAATAAATAAATAAACAAACATTTTTAAAAAAGGATAAGAAAGAAAGAAAAATCAGGCAGGCCTGCCATCCTTATCTCTGTCTGTCTGTCTGTCTGTCTTATCCCCTGGTACTTGAGATGGGCCACCATATAGTTGCTGGTAGTTGATCCCACGTTCTCTGGAAGAAGAGACAATGCTGTTAATTGTTGAGCCCTTTCAGTGGGCCCACCCATCTTTAAATTTTTAGAAGTATATGTTAGGCTGTGTTTATGTACATCATATGCAGAACATAAGAGGGATTTAGATTCTCCAGAATCTGACACCCTCTTCTGGAGTGTCTGAAGACAACTACAGTGTACTTATATCTAATAAATAAATAAATAAATAAATAAATAAATAAATAAATAAATAAATAAACATTATTTTAAAAGGATAAGAAAGAAAGAAAAACCAGGCAGGCCTGCCCTCCTTATCTCTGTCTGTCTGTCTGTCTGTGTGATACCCTAGAACTGGAGATGGGCCACCATATAGTTGCTGGTAGTTTATCCAAGGTTCTCTGGAAGAAGAGACAATGCTGTTAATTGTTGAGCCCTTTCAGTGGCCCCACCCATCTTAAATTTTTAGAAGTGTATGTGAATCTGTGTTTATGTCCATCATATGCAGACCATAAGAGGGATTTATATTCTCCAGAATCTGACACCCTCTTCTGGAGTGTCTGAAGACAGCTACAGTGTACTTATATCTAATAAATCCATAAATAAATAAATAAACATTTTTTAAAAAGGGTAAGAAAGAAAGAAAAACCAGGGAGGCCTGCCACCCTTGCCTGTCTGTCTCTTTGTCTGCCTGATCCCCTGGAACTGGAGATGGGCCACCATATAATTGCTGGTAGTTGATCCCAGGTTCTCTGGTAGAGGAGACAATGCTGTTAATTGTTGAGCCCTTTCAGTGGCCCCACACCTCTTTAAATTTTTAGAAGTATATGTGAGGCTGTGTTTATATACATCATATGCAGACCATAAGAGGGATTTAGATTCTCCAGAATCTGACACCCTCTTCAGGAGTGTATGAAGACAGCTACAGTGTACTTATATATAATAAATAAATAAATAAATAAATAAATAAACATTTTTTTTTAAAGTATAAGAAAGAAAGAAAGACCACGCAGGCCTCCATCCTTATCTCTGTCTGTCTGTCTGTCTGTCAGATCCCCTGGGAGTGGAGATGGGCCACCATATAGTTGCTGGTAGTTTATCCAAGGTTCTCTGGAAGAGGAGACAATGCTGTTAATTGTTGATCCCTTTCTGTGGCCCACCCATCTTTAAATTTTTAGAAGTATATGTGAGGCTGTGCTTATGTACATCATATGCAGACCATAAGAGGGATTTAGATTCTCCAGAATCTGACACCCTCTTCTGTAGTGTCTGAAGATAGCTACAGTGTACTTATATCTAATAAATACATAAATAAATAAATAAATAAATAAATAAATAAATAAACAAACATTTTTTAAAAAGGATAAGAAAGAAAGAAAGACCAGGCAGGGCTGCCATCCTTATCTTTGTCTGTCTGTCTGTCTCTCTGTTTGTCTGTCTGTCTGATCTCCTGGAACTGGAGATGGGCCACCATTTTGTTGCTGGTAGTTGATCCCAGGTCTTCTGAAGAGGAGACAATGCTGTTAATTGTTCAGCCCTTTCAGTGGCCCCACCCATCTTTATAATTTCTAGAAGTAAATGTGATGCTGTGTTTATGTACATCATATTCACACCATTAAAGAGGGATTTATATTCTCCAGAATCTGACACCGTCTTTTGGAGTGTCTATGACAGATACAGTGTACTTATATCTAATAAATACATGAATAAAGAAATAAACATTTTTTTAAAACGATAAGAAAGAAAGAAAGACCAGGCAGGCCTGCCATCCTTATCTCTGTCTGTCTTTCTGTCTCTCTGATCCTCTGGAACTGGAGATGGGCCACCATAGAGTTGCTTGTAGTTGATCCCACGTTCTCTGGAAGAGGAGACAATGCTGTTAATTGTTGAGCCCTTTCAGTGGCCCCACCCATCTTTAAATTTTTAGAAGTATATGCGAGGCTGTGTTTATGTACCGAATATGCAGACCATAAGAGGGATTTAGATTCTCCAGAATCTGACAACCTCTTCTGGAGTGTCTGAAGATAGCTACAGTGTACTTATATCTAATAAATAAATAAATAAATAAATAAATAAATAAATAAATAAATATATAAATAAAAATTTTTTAAAAAGGATAAGAAAGAAAGAAAGACCAGGCAGGGCTGCCATCCTTATCTTTGTCTGTCTGTCTGTCTTCTGTTTGTCTGTCTGTCTGATCTCCTGGAACTGGAGATGGGCCACCATTTTGTTGCTGATAGTTGATCCCAGGTCTTCTGAAGAGGAGACAATGCTGTTAATTGTTCAGCCCTTTCCGTGGCCCCACCCATCTTTAAATTTCTAGAAGTAAATGTGATGCTGTGTTTATGTACATCATATTCAGACCCTTAAAGAGGGATTTATATTCTCCAGAATCTGACACCGTCTTTTGGAGTGTCTATGACGGATACAGTGTACTTATATCTAATAAATACATAAATAAAGAAATAAACATTTTTTTAAAAAGATAAGAAAGAAAGAAAGACCAGGCAGGCCTGCCATCCTTATCTCTGTCTGTCTGTCTGTCTGTCTGATCCTCTGGACCTGGAGATGGGCCACCATAGAGTTGCTTGTAGTTGATCCCAGGTTCTCTGGAAGAGGAGACAATGCTGTTAATTATTGAGCCCTTTCAGTGGCCCCACCCATCTTTAAATTTTTAGAAGTATATGCGAGGCTGTGTTTATGTACCGAATATGCAGACCATAAGAGGGATTTAGATTCTCCAGAATCTGACACCCTCTTCTGGAGTGTCTGAAGACAGCTACAGTGTACTTATATCTAATAAATTCATAAATAAACAAATGAACATTTTTAAAAAAGGATAATAAAGAAAGAGAGACCAGGCAAGCCTGCCATCCTTGTCTGTCTGTTTGTCTGATCCCCTGGAAATGGAGATGGGCCACCATATAATTGCTGGTAGTTGATCCCAGGTTCTCTGGAAGAGGAGTCAGTGCTGTTAATTGTTGAGCCATTTCAGTGGCCCCACCCATCTTTAAATTTTTAGAAGTATATGTGAGGCTGTGTTCATGTACATCATATGCAGACCATAAGAGGGATATAGATTCTCCAGAATCTGACACCCTCTTCGGTAGTGTTTGAAGACAGCTACAGTGTACTTAAATCTAATAAATACATACTTAAATTAATAAACATTTTTTAAAAAGGATAAGAAAGAATGAAAGACCAGGTAGGCCTGCCATCTTTAACTCTATCTGTCTGTATGTCTGTCTGTCTGTCTGATCCCCTGGAACTGGAGATGGGCCACCATATAGTTGCTGTTAGTTGATCCCAGGTTATCTATAAGAGGAGACAATGCTGTTAATTGTTGATCCCTTTCATTGGCCCCACACATGTTTAAATTTTTAGAAGTAAATGTGAGGCTGTGTTTATGTACATCATATGCAGACCATAAGAGGGATATAGATTCTCCAGAATCTGACACCCTCTTCTGGAGTGTCTGAAGACAGCTACAGTGTACTTATATCTAATAAATACATAAATAAATAAATAAATAAATAAATAAATAAATAAATAAATAAACATTTTTTAAAAGGGATAAGAAAGAAAGAAAAACCAGGCAGGCCTGCCATCCTTGTCTGTCTTTCTCTCTGTCTGTCTGTCTTGCCTAGCCCCTTGAGTAGCCTAGCCTAGTCCCTTGCCTTGACTAGCCCAGCCCCTTGCCTAGCCCTGCCTAGCCCTGTCTTTAACCAGGCTGGCCTCGATCTCAAAAACTGACTGCCTCTGCCTCCAGAGTGCTCTCATTAAGACCTCGAGCCACCACTGATTGTTGTGTTTTCTAAGTCTTACATAGGTATGGTCTGTTTCTCAGCTGTGAAACCCTAATTAACACGTGTAGTCTGTCCTAGGTCAGCCATAGCTACAGACTGAGGCCTTTTCTAAAACAAAACAAAAGAAAACAAAAAATAGAAATAATAAAATAAATAAATTAAGCAACCACATGATATCTTTTCTTTCTTTCAATGATACTCAGAGCTTGAAGCAGTTCACCCATGAGACCTCAGCTCCGGACATTGAGGCTCTTTCCCTAACAAGTATTATGGCTGAACCTGAGGGGTTCTACTGCTGATTTGTGTCCCCCACTTTAAAAAAATAGTTGTTTTCAAAGGCTGCAGGTTCTTAGCCCTGTTCCTTGTTACAGTTGAGTCACAGGCCTGAAAGTTCAGTGGTAGTTAAAGGCACTGAGAAGGGCTTCCTATAGACATCAAAGACCAAGTCTTTGTTTTTAAAAAGTTAATCTGGATTCCCCCACCCCCTGGCATCCTTAGAATTCCTAGAAAGGAAGGCAGGGACCTGGGCAGAAGGGTGCAAGGCTACTGGTGTTTGTAAGTGGTAACAGAAAGCTTTCTCTTGTTGGTACCCTACCCCAAGTTAAACTGTCACTTCTTTTTCCTAGTTGTTGTTTTGTCGGTTTGTATTCTCAACATAGACCCTTTTCCTTCCTAACCTTGGCTGTCCTGAACCTTACTGTCCTTGAACTCAGTGATTTGCCTGTCTTGCTGGGATGAAACTGTGAGCTACCATCCAGAAGGAAGCACCCTGCTGAGGTTAGATTGGGGTCTCTTCCATTTTCCTCTATGAACATGCATATGGCAGGCCTGATCTTTCTTTTTTACTTTTCCTTTTCTTTTTAAAGATTTATTTATTTATTATATTTAAGTATGCTGTAGCTATCTTCAGACAGTCCAGAAGAGGGTGTCAGATTCTGAAGAATCTAAATCATTCTTATTGTCTGCATATGATGTATATAAACACAGCCTCACATATACTCAAAAAAAAAAAGAAAGAAAAAAGATGTGGCTACCGAGAGGGCTCAACAATTAAGAGCATTGTCTCCTCTTCCAGAGAACCTGGGCTCAATTACCAGTATTATATATGGTGGCCCATCTCCAGTTCCAGGGGATCTAATACTCTGTTCTGGAGTCTGTGGGCACAGCATACACATGCAAAACATTCTTACACAATCATTGAGAGAGGAGAGAGAGGGGTTGAGAGAGAGGGGAGGTAATCATACCTCCTGACGAGTTTGAAGACTTGAGCTTCATCACTCACACAAATAAATAAATGCAAAATATTTTTTTATAAATAAACTCTGCCATTGCCCTTTAAAAATTCCTAGAAAACAAGTTTTATAAGCAACAGTTATATTTACTATATCTAAAGGACAGTCATGAGCATATTCAATAAATAGAAAAAGGCCTGTTAGTCTTAGAAATGGAAAAGACAAACCAAGGAAGGTTTGCAATTACATAATGAGGCAGCTCAGCCCAGCTCTAAGGTTGGAAATAAGACTCGAGAATAGGATACACCTGAAGACAGCCAGCCATTGTTTTTTGTTTTGGAGGCTGAAAGGATACACCTGAAGACAGCCAATGCTGTGTGATGGTGATCTGGTATTTTTTTTTTTTTAATTTTTAAAAACTTTAACACTTTTTATAAAACTTTTATAAAAACTTTTTCTTTCTTTCTTTCTTTCCTCACCCTAGCCCCTACCCTAGCCCTGTCTTTCACCAGGGTGGCCTCGAACTCAGAAACTGACTGCCTCTACCTACAGAGTGCTCTCATTAAGAGCTTGAGCCACCACTGAATGTAGGGTTTTCTAAGCCTTACCTTGCTCTTGGTGTCTGTTCTCAGCTGTGAAACCCTAATTAACACAAGTAGGCAGTCCTGGGTCAGCCAGAGCTACAGACTGAGGACTTCTCTAAAAACAAATAAAACAAAACAAAACAACAAATAGAAATAATAAAATACATAAATTAAGAAACCACAGCATAGCTTTTCTCTCTCTAGGTGGTACTCAGAAATTCCAGCAGTTGGCCTGTGACACCTGAGCTCAGTATATGTGAGGCTGTGTTTATGTACATCATATGCAGACCATAAGAGGGATTTAGATTCTCCAGAATCTGATACCCTCTTCTTGATTGTTTGAAGACAGCTACATTGTACTTGTATCTAATAAATACATAAATATATGAATAAACATTTTTTAAAAAGGATAAGAAAGAAAGAAAGACCAGGTAGGCCTGCCATCATTATCCTTGTCTGTCTGTCTGTCTGTCTGATCACCTGGAACTGGAGATGGGCCACCATATAGTTGCTGGTAGTTGATCCCAGGATCTCTGGTAGAGTTGACAATGCTGTTAATTGTTGAGACCTTTAAGTGGCCCCACACATATTTTAATTTTTAGAAGTATATGTGAGGCTGTGTTTATGTAATTCATATGCAGACCATAAGAGGGATATCGATACTCCAGAATCTGACACCCTCTTCTGGAGTGTCTGAAGATAGCTACAGTGTACTTATTTCTAATAAATAAATAAATAAATAAATAAATAAATAAATAAACAAACATTTTTTATAAAGGTTAAGAAAGAAAGAAAGACCAGGCAGGACTGCCATCCTTATCTCTGTCTGTCTGTCTGTCTGTCTGATCCTCTGGAACTGGAGATGGGCCACCATAGAGTTGCTTGTAGTTGATCCCAGGTTCTCTGGAAAAGGAGACAATGCTTTTAATTGTTGAGCCCTTTCAGTGGGCCCACACATCTTTAAATTTTTAGAAGTATATGTGAGGCCGTGTTTATGTACATCATATGCAGACCATAAGAGGGATTTAGATTCTCCAGAATATGACACCATCTTCTAGAGTGTCTGAAGAGAGCTTCAGTGTACTTATATCTAATAAATACATAAATAAATAAATAAATAAATAAATAAATAAATAAACATTATTTTAAAAGGATAAGAAAGAAAGAAAAACCAGGCAGGCCTGGCCTCCTTATCTCTGTCTGTCTGTCTGTCTGTCTGATTAGCTGGAACTGGAGATGGGCCACCATATAGTTGCTGGTAGTTGATCCCAGGTTTTCTGGTAGAAGAGACAATGCTGTTAATTGTTGAGCCCTTTCAGTGGCCCCACCCATCTTAAATTTTTAGAAGTGTATGTGAATCTGTGTTTATGTCCATCATATGCAGACCATAAGAGGGATTTATATTCTCCAGAATCTGACACCCTCTTCTGGAGTGTCTGAAGACAGCTACAGTGTACTTATATCTTATAAATACATAAATAAATAAATAAACATTTTTTAAAAAGGATAAGAAAGAAAGAAAAACCAGGTAGGACTGCCACCCTTGTCTGTCTGTCTCTTTGTCTGCCTGATCCCCTGGAACTGGAGATGGGCCACCATATAGTTGCTGGTAGTTGATCCCAGGTTCTCTGTTAGAGGAGACAATGCTGTTAATTTTTGAGCCCTTTCAGTGCCCCCACACATCTTTAAATTTTTAGAAGTATATGTGAGGCTGTGTTTATGTACATCATATGCAGACCATAAGAGGGATTTAGATTCTCCAGAATCTGGCACCCTCTTCTGGAGTGTCTGAAGACAGCTACAGTGTACTTATATGTAATAAATACATAAATACATAAATAAATAAATAAATAAACATTTTTTTAAAAGTATAAGAAAGAAAGAAAGACCAGGCAGGCCTCCATTCTTATCTCTGTCTGTCTGTCTGTCTGTCTGATACCCTGGAACTGGAGATGGGCCACCATATAGTTGCTGGTAGTTTATCCAAGGTTCTCTGGAAGAGGAGACAATGCTGTTAATTGTTGATCCCTTTCTGTGGCCCCACCCATCTTTAAATTTTTAGAAGTATATGTGAGGCTGTGTTTATGTACATCATATGCAGACCATAAGAGGGATTTAGATTCTCCAGAATCTGACACCCTCTTTTGGAGTATCTGAAGATAGCTACAGTGTACTTATATCTAATAAATAAATAAATAAATAAATAAATAAATAAATAAACATTTTTTAAAAAGGATAAGAAAGAAAGAAAGACCAGGCAGGCCTGCCATCCTTATCTTTGTCTGTCTGTCTGTCTCTCTGTTTGTCTGTCTGTCTGATCTCCTGGAACTGGAGATGGGCCACCATTTTGTTGCTGGTAGTGAAAGACTCCAGGACTCCCAAAGGGAGGCACTTACTCAAGCCTCGGGTCAGCCGCGCACCCAAGAAGACACTGAGACCGAACTTAAGATGTATAGAGAGTAAGATTTAATACAGCAACGACAAGAAAGCACACAAAAAGC
This sequence comes from Mus caroli, assembly GCF_978045245.1. Lineage (NCBI taxonomy): Eukaryota > Metazoa > Chordata > Mammalia > Rodentia > Muridae > Mus > Mus caroli. The sequence continues at coordinate 169,568 of NW_028227315.1, read as the reverse complement.
ACATATACCAGATATCTGGGGTCTAAACTCATGCAGCCAGCAAGGTGCAGAGGAGATTCGGCAATTGGCCCAGACTTGTCACAGGCTTTTATAGGAGAAGGGTAAGGAGAAAAGTACAAGTTTTACGTCACCAAGGTGTTCTGCCAAGGAGCTTTACATAACCAAGGGGTCGTGTCCTATATTGTGGCAATGTACTCGATCTATTGGAACATTCTGGGGTAGTACCAGGAGGCCCCTATCTCAAAAATGTTCTTGGAACAGTCTTCAGTTAGGAGGGGTTGGACTGAGTTCGCTCCAGGAGACCCTTATCTCAGAAATGCTCCTGGAACCGTTCTCACTTGGGAGGGTTCGGACTCTGGGGTGAAGAGTTCAAGAATGTACTCTGAGGTAAAAAGTTCAGGTGTGTTCCGGGAACAACCTCTAGATGGGAGGGGTAAGAGAACTCTGAGTTGGAGAGTTCATGGAGAGTTCAGCTTTTCTTCTTTCATTCCCCCCTTCTTTTAGTGAATAGCTCTAATCTTAGAGCGAGTCCTGCATTTATCCCCCTCCACAGAGTCCAATCTCTTTCTGTTTTGTAACATCACTTTGGACAGGGAAGTCAAAAATAGACCGTTTTATAGTTCTAAGATCAACATCCATAGCTGTACATAACCAACAGGATTGAGTCATATTAGGATTAGTTCTAAAACTTAAGAAAGCTCTTAGTCTATGTGGCCATTGGGGAGGTCGTGTCCAGCAGGGGATGAGATGGCCACATTATTCTTGTGGTAGTTCTGATTTTTTAGATGGCGCTGTAGATGGCCTTCCTTAGCGTAGGCCTTGTGGCACAGGTGGCATTCATAGAGCCGGCCCCCTGTGTGCAGATGCATATGGTTTTTGAGGTCGTAGTTATGCAGGAAGCGGGCTGGACAGTGGGGGCATGAGTAGGGTCGCTCTCCTGTGTGCTCTCGCATGTGGATCTTCAGCTTATCATTCCTGGTGAAGCGGATACCGCAGACCTCACAGGCAAAAGGCTTTTCACCATTGTGGGTCCTTATGTGCCGAGGCAGTTTGCCTGCCCCGTGGATTATCTTGTGACAGACTGGGCACTCTTGGGGCATCTGTGAAAGGCGTTTAGGCACTAGCTTGTTTTGGTCATTTAGGCCTGGTGTCAGGGCATCCTGGTGCAGCGAACTTAGGTAAGCCCTCAGGTCAGGGTCAATGAGATCTTCATCTGAGCCCAGCTCTTCTGATGATAGTGGAGGTTCGTTACTCTGGGCCAGCCCGTAGCCTGGTGGGTTGAGCATTTTTGAGGTTGAGGCTGTGGGGGTGGCAGTGGCAAAAGCCTCCAGGTACTGTCGGGCTCGCTCACAGTCATCTTTATCTGGGCTGGGGGCTTCCAGTCCACTGCCTTGCAAAATCTCCAAGCAAGTAGTGACGACACATGGGATTTCCAGTAGCCGAGCAGCTTGGAGTACAGCCGGCACATTGGCGTTGCTGGTGGTCAGTGTGGCTGTGTAAGCAAACTCGAGCAGGGCACTTAGGGCCTCCGGCCCTACAAAGTTCAGCTCACACACACTGGCTTTTGCTCCCCCAGAAGCCGTTTCAACACTCTCTGTTTTTATTACTGTTCTCTCTCTCTCTTCTGTAAAGAGCCTCTTGAAGTAGTGGCTACAGGCAGCCAGCACAGCCCTGTGGGTTTGGTACTCAAAACCCTGTGTCCTGATGGTGAGGTCGCACAGATGACCCAGCTGGCGCTGCTCGTTTAGGCAGCTCAGGAGCTCGCTGCTGTGATCTGGGAATGGGATTCCAATTAGGTCATCCTCGGGGCTCCCCATCTTTTTCTTTTTAGTCGTTGGGTCTGTTTGCTGGAGCTGGGCAACAGAGCAGGGTGTAGAAAGAGTCAACACAGGGATCCAATATCCTGCTAGACTTAGTCAAGGGGGGGCGGTCCCCCATGTAGAATTTCATAAGAAGTAAGAACGAAACGTCCAGGTGTGTTTCGGACTCTGAGAAGCACAAAGAGAAGGAGGGTCACCCAGTCTTTACCGTCAGTCTCAATAGCTAGTTTAACAACATAGGTTAAGACAGTGATGGGCATAGGAGTCTCATAAAGGATCTTAAACAGAGTAAAACTGAATCAAGAAATAGGGCATAGGGAAGGAACACCAAGTCCATGCCAGTCTCCACGATTAATTTTATCAAGGTCTGTCTTAGAGTTTTAGACTAATTTTTATCTATCCTGAGCTCTGAGGTCTATACACACAATGTAATTTTTATTTGACCTCTAAATGCTTGGCCACACCCTGACTTACCTGGGCAACAAAGCAGGGCCATTATCTGACACTATTGACTTTGGCACTCTGAACCTTGGAAAAATTTTCTTTAATAATCTTCTTGATGACTATGTGAGCAGTCTCATTTATCCATATTGAGAACGTCTTCTGCAAATGTCAACAGCTTTCTTTGTTTGTATTGTTCCATACAGTGGCAAAAGCATACCTGCTGTCAGTGTCATTTATAAAGCTTGTATCAAAACCACAAGTTCAGCTTTCTGGGCTGAAGTCCCTTTAGGGAGGCTGCTGGCCTAGATCACCTGCTTTTTGTCCACTGCTGCACTGCTGTCCCCGCCTTCCGCTTACCTTTAACCATGAGGCCACTGCCATCCGTGTACCAGTTTAAACTTTCAGGCCAAGGCTGATTTGATCTTTACCTGCTGAGGTAAGTAGCCCCCTCTGTTGGTAGGTGGCCCCATGGATATGAGCTGCTTTCCATCTGCTACTGCTGCTCCTGTGACAAAGCTGCTGCCATCCGTGTACCAGGCAGGCACACCAAGGCTGATCAGTCAGATCTCTCCTTGTTCCAGTTTCATCAGCACATTGATGTACAGGAGTGGAGTCATCCGCCAAGGGGAGGTGGCAGGATTGAGGATGGCAGGTGGAGCAAAAGTTACTCAATCATTCAGCAACAAATTCTGGTAGTGGGTATAGTCACATGCTGACCCAGGGTAAGCTTGTCAGGGTCTTTAACAAGCAGGGCCATTGCAGCTCATCAACATATAAGGTAAAAGGCTTAGTCAAATCTGGCAAAGCCAGAGCGGGGGCTGCAAGCAGGGCTGCCTTTATGCTGTCAAAGGCTTTTTGGTGTTTCTCAGTCCAGGTGAATGGGACTTTTTCTTTAGTCCAGAGTCTGCAAAAGCCCACCGTCCCCAGAAACTCACGTACTTGGCGCGGGGTGGTGGGGGTTGGGATCAGCATCACAGTCTTTTTTCTTGGCTTCGGTGAGCCACCGCTTTCCGTCGTTTTGGCACCTCGGTAACTGAGCTTTCTTAGCCGATACCCGATACCCCAACTCACCCAGTTCATTCAGGAGCTTCTAGGAGGGCCAGAATTTCTTCTTTGTCTTTGATGTCTCTGCCTTCAGCCAACCGCAGGGCTTGGGTTAGCGCCAGGAGTTCAGCCTTCTGAGCCAAAGTTCCTTCTGCTAGAATGTCAGAGCAGTGATGAGTAGGTGAAGACTCAGCAGGTTAGCAGGGGAAGTGAAGGTCACTTGTTCTGTCAACAAAAAGCTCTAATAATGTGTCCATCAGTCAGGGAAACAATTGGATCATGTGTCCCTGACCAAAAGCCATTATGTGCAGACAAGCAGGCCATCCCTCAGTCACCAGGTCTAATTTTTCCAAGTGCCACTGGTCTTTTAGGGTCCCAATTTCTGAGTAAGAACCTCTTTGGCAATACTTTTGTTCTCAGTCACATTTAGGAGTCCCAAAGTTGGGGACAACATTAGGGCAGTCTCAATAGCATCTAAGGCCATCCAAGGTTGTTCTTTATTTCTTATACGAAGGGCTGTTTATCTTTTTAATGCAGCAAAACCTGGAATCCACAGTTTGCAAAGACCTGTAGTGTCCAGGGACCTTTTAAACTTGCTTTGCATTGGTCAGTGGAGGAATATGAAAACACAGTCTCTTTTTAGCTGCATCAACAGGTAGGCCACCAGTCTCTTTACTTATAGCCACGAACAGGTGAAGGGTTTTGTCTTGAGGGGGGGGGGGCTCCTCTTCTTTTTGTTAGGACAGTCTCTCACCCAGTGCTCTTCTTTTTCAACAGCAAACACTCTGATCTTTAGCCAAAAGCTTTCTTTTTTCTTGTTGCCAGGTACTAAGTTTTCTAGTTTCCCTGACGTTTGTGACCAGCATTTCATTTCTCTTATCTTTTTTAGAAAATTTTCTGGCTCCTTATTTCTTACAGATCATCTCTAAGTGCTAGTATTATTAGCAAGTGTCACTTTGCTAGGTTCTAGTCTTTGTCATTTATCTCTCTTTGCTCCTATTTCTTAACTGCAATGGAGATCTCATATAATGTCTCTCTTTCTATCTATATATATCTCTTTCTTGTCTTTGCTTACTTTGAATGTTATCTAATTATTACATCTATATTCTGTCACTTAACTTTTTTCATAGTTTACCTCTTTTTACTGTTAACCTATTTCTTTTGAGTCTGCTGAAGCTTTGCTCTCAGTTCTTCTTTGCAGACCTCTATCCTTCATCAGAGCCTGGCAGTTAGACTCGTAGGTGCTCCTTACCTTGTATATCTCCCTCACCGGAGCTTAAAACAGATTCACTGCTAGCAGCTCAGGGCGATGCCTGAGAAGAGAAAACACACGGGGCAGAGAAGGGGGTGCAGCTCTTACATCTGGCTGCACACTGATATCTCAAAATGAACACAATTTTTTCTGTTAACTTTTAACAAGAGACAGGATACAGGGGACAGGGAAATGAGAAGCAACCAGGGAACCTTGTGGCGTCCTCAGATCAGACGCGGCAACCCGCTGAACTCAAGCATACTAGTCAGCGGAGGGAAAGAAACTAACCAGGATTTTCTCAGTAACGGCGAATGGACAGGGAGGAGCCAAGCGCCGAGTCTCCGCCGCGCCACGGCGAAATGTGGGAGTGGCAAACAAACACTGGCAGGGAGGGGGAATTTAACCACTTGTTTTCCGGCATGGCTTGAGCCCCCGGAGGCGGCGGCGTCCGCCACCCCACACACAGGCATCCACGGAGCTCTCTTGGCCAGAGGCAACGGCGGCCTCCCGAGCTTTGGAAACGCAAGGCGCCTGCGCGGCAGGGCGGGGGAACTTCTCTGTGTGCCCCACGGCGGGCGCGCAGACACAAGGGAGTGCGGGCAGACTCCAGGGGGAAGCCAAAGGAGGGACGGCGGCCACAGTTGGCCCCTCCCCAGCTGTGGCAGGCTTCACGGCTATTCCGGGGCGCCAGGCGGGTCTGACAGGCCGCCGCACTTACTATCAGCATTTTACAACTCACTCGCAGGGCACAGACAGACTCCGTTGCTGCTGTGTCTGCAGAACTCAGAACCTCAGCACCACTGCTGCAGCTCTGGATTTCAGAGCTCTTTTGAGCAGCCTGGGGAGGACCGGCCTGGTGGTTTTTTTTTCTCTTTTTTTCCTTTTTTTAAAACCATTGCTGACAAATTCTGTCCTGACGTCAGTCCAAGTCTACAGTCGGCAAAGGGTTAACACACACACACACACACACACAGTCTGTCACGTGACCAAAACACAACCAGCCAAACGCCACTTTCTGATGGGGTCGGATTCCACATTGACTCTTTTTCCTGATAGGGGTGGGATTCCACATCCACTCCCGCTCTGGCAGAGAGAACACTCTCTCTCTCTCCTTCACTCTGCCAGGCAACAGCCAGGTCTTTTTGACTGTTCTGTACCCTGGGCACTCCTTCCAGGGTCTCCCTTGAAACATCTTTTTGGGGTGCAGACTGTGAGGCCATAGACAGCCGTCCTCTCACAGCCACTGCCAGAATAAACCCACAATCTCAGAATACACAAATGCAGCAGTTCCACACTTACACACCCAGCAGATTGTCCCATTTCTAGAATAATAGCAAACACAACAAGAGCAGACACAAGACTTGAGACAAAAAGAAAAAACCAAAAACGGCGGCGACCTCGCGTCGCCCACAGGCAACTTACAGAATCAGATGGCCTTTCCAAGGCCGGCCGGCTTAGACCTTCCACCAAAGTGATGGTCTCTCGGCCTTCAGAGGGGTCCGCCAAGCGTCCTTGGCCCTCCCCTTGTCTTCCTGGGGCGTCCCCCAGGGCGATCGGACGGTGGGCACCAGACACGTCTATCTCTACCCACCCCGCGCTCTCTATTGAGACCTGCCTGGTCTCAAGCTCCCGGAGCACGGTCTCTGGTGCTCGTACTGAGCACAGAGCGTCATGCAAAACCAGAACTGCGATCGCACCAGATACAGATTCAGATGGCCTCTCCAAGGCCCACAGATTGAGACTCTCCTGGTCTCCAGAAACAGAACACAGACACCAGACCAAACAGAACAGTAAATCTTACTTCTGAGTGGGTCCAGGACTTCTGGGTGGTCGCGCTGATTCCCGGCCAACGCACCAAATGAAAGACTCCAGGACTCCCAAAGGGAGGCACTTACTCAAGCCTCGGGTCAGCCGCGCACCCAAGAAGACACTGAGACCGAACTTAAGATGTATAGAGAGTAAGATTTAATACAGCAACGACAAGAAAGCACACAAAAAGCACATATACCAGATATCTGGGGTCTAAACTCATGCAGCCAGCAAGGTGCAGAGGAGATTCGGCAATTGGCCCAGACTTGTCACAGGCTTTTATAGGAGAAGGGTAAGGAGAAAAGTACAAGTTTTACGTCACCAAGGTGTTCTGCCAAGGAGCTTTACATAACCAAGGGGTCGTGTCCTATATTGTGGCAATGTACTCGATCTATTGGAACATTCTGGGGTAGTACCAGGAGGCCCCTATCTCAAAAATGTTTTTGGAACAGTCTTCAGTTAGGAGGGGTTGGACTGAGTTCGCTCCAGGAGACCCTTATCTCAGAAATGCTCCTGAAACCGTTCTCACTTGGGAGGGGTCGGACTCTGGGGTGAAGAGTTCAAGAATGTACTCTGAGGTAAAAAGTTCAGGTGTGTTCCGGGAACAACCTCTAGATGGGAGGGGTAAGAGAACTCTGAGTTGGAGAGTTCATGGAGAGTTCAGCTTTTCTTCTTTCAATCCCAGGTTCTCTGGAAGATGAGTCAGTGGTGTTAATTGTTGAGCCCTTTCAGTGGCCCCACCCATCTTTAAATTTTTAGAAGTATATGTGAGGCTGTGTTCATGTACATCATATGCAGACCATAAGAGGGATATAGATTCTCCAGAATCTGACACCCTCTTCGGGAGAGTTTGAAGACAGCTACAATGTACTTAAATCTAATAAATACATGAATAAATATATAAATAAACATTTTTTTAAAAAGATAAGAAAGAAAGAAAGACCAGGCAGGCCTGCCATCCTTATCACTGTCTGTATGTCTGTCTGTCTGATCCCCTGAAACTGGAGATAGGCCACCATATAGTTGCTGGTAGTTGATCCCAATACTCTGCAAGAGGAGACAATGCTGTTAATTGTTGAGCCCTTTCAGTGGCGCCACCCATCTTTAAATATTTAGAGTTATATGTGAGGCTGTGTTTATGTATATCATATGCAGACCATAAGAGGGATTTAGATTCTCCAGAATCTGACACCCTCTTCTGGAGTGTCTGAAGACAGCTACAGTGTACTTATATCTAATAAATACATAAATAAATAAATAAATAAATAAATAAATAAATAAATAAATAAACATTTTTTAAAAAGTATAAGAAATAAAGAAAGACCAGGCAGGCCTGCCATCCTTATCTCTGTCTCTCTGTCTGTCTGTCTGTCTGATCCCCTGGAACTGGAGATGGGCCACAATAATGTGCTGGTAGTTTATCCCAGGTTCTCTGAAAGAGGAGACAATGCTGTTAATTTTTGAGCCCTCTCAGTGGCCCCACACATCTTTAAATTTTTAGAAGTATATGTGAGGCTGTGTTTATGTACATCATATGCAGACCATAAGAGGGATTTAGATTCTCCAGAATCTGACAAACACTTCTGGAGTGTCTGAAGACAGCTACAGTGTACTTATATCTAATAAATACATAAATAAATATATAAATAAACATTTTTTTATAAAGGATAAGAAAGAAAGAAAGACCAGGCAGGCCTGCCATCCTTATCACTGTCTGTATGTCTGTCTGTCTGATCCCCTGGAACTGGAGTTGGGCCACCATATAGTTGCTGGTAGTTGATCCCAGGTACTCTGGAAGAGGAGACAATACTGTTAATTGTTGAGCCCTTTCAGTGGCACCATCCATCTTTAAATATTTAGAGGTATATGTGAGGCTGTGTTTATGTACATCATATGCAGACCATAAGAGGGATTTAGATTCTCCAGAATCTGACACCCTCTTCTGGAGTGTCTGAAGACAGCTACAGTGTACTTATATCTAATAAATAAATAGATAAATAAATAAATAAATAAACATTTTTTAAAAAGTATAAGAAAGAAAGAAAGGCCAGGCAGGCCTGCCATCCATATCTCTGTCTGTCTGTCTGTCTGTCTATCTGATCCCCGGGAACTGGCGATGGGCCACCATATAGTGCTGGTAGTTGATCCAAGGTTCTCTGGAAGAGGAGACAATTCGGTTAATTGTTTAGCCCTTCCAGTGGCCCCACACTTCTTTAAATATTTATAAGTTTATGTGAGGCTGTGTTTATGTACATCATATTCAGATTGTAAGAGGATTTAGATTCTCCAGAATCTGACACCCTCTACTGGAGTGACTGAAGACAGCTACAGTGTACTTATGTATAATAAATAAATAAATAAATAAATAAATAAATAAATAAATAAATAAACATTTTTTAAAAAGGATAAGAAAGAAAGAAAGACCAGGAAGGCCTGCCATCCTTATCACTGTCTGTATGTCTGTCTGTCTGATCCCCTGGAACTGGAGATGGGCCACCATATAGTTGCTGGTAGTTGATCCCAGGTACTCTGGAAGAGGAGACAATGCTGTTAATTGTTGAGCCCTTTCAGTGGCGCCACCCATCTTTAAATATTTAGAGGTATATGTGAGGCTGTGTTTATGTACATCATATGCAGACCATAAGAGGGATTTAGATTCTCCAGAATCTGACACCCTCTTCTGGAGTGTCTGAAGACAGCTACAGTGTACTTATATCTAATAAATACATAAATAAATATATAAATAAACATTATTTTAAAAAGGATAAGAAAGAAAGAAAGACCAGGCAGGCCTGCCATCCTTATCACTGTCTGTATGTCTGTCTGTCTGATCCCCTGGAACTGGAGATGGGCCACCATATAGTTGCTGGTAGTTGATCCCATGTACTCTGGAAGAGGAGACAATGCTGTTAATTGTTGAGCACTTTCAGTGGCGCCACCCATCTTTAAATATTTAGAGGTATATGTGAGGCTGTGTTTATGTACATCATATGCAGACCATAAGAGGGATTTAGATTCTCCAGAATCTGACACCCTCTTCTGGAGTGTCTGAAGACAGCTACAGTGTACTTATATCTAATAAATACATAAATAAATATATAAATAAACATTATTTTAAAAAGGATAAGAAAGAAAGAAAGACCAGGCAGGCCTGCCATCCTTATCACTGTCTGTATGTCTGTCTGTCTGATCCCCTGGAACTGGAGATGGGCCACCATATAGTTGCTGGTAGTTGATCCCAGGTACTCTGGAAGAGGAGACAATGCTGTTAATTGTTGAGCCCTTTCAGTGGCGCCACCCATCTTTAAATATTTAGAGGTATATGTGAGACTGTGTTTATGTACATCATATGCAGACCATAAGAGGGATTTAGATTCTCCAGAATCTGACACCCTCTTCTGGAGTGTCTGAAGACAGCTACAGTGTACTTATATCTAATAAATAAATAGATAAATAAATAAATAAATAAATAAACATTTTTTAAAAAGTATAAGAAAGAAAGAAAGACCAGGCAGGCCTGCCATCCATATCTCTGTCTGTCTGTCTGTCTGTCTGTCTATCTGATCCCCGGGAACTGGAGATGGGCCACCATATAGTTCTGGTAGTTGATCCAAGGTTCTCTGGAAGAGGAGACAATTCGGTTAATTGTTGAGCCCTTTCAGTGGCCCCACACTTCTTTAAATATTTATAAGTATATGTGAGGCTGTGTTTATGTACATCATATGCAGACCATAAGAGGGATTTAGATTCTCCAGAATCTGACACCCTCCTCTGGAGTGACTGAAGACAGCTACAGTGTACTTATATCTAATAAATAAATAGATAAATAAATAAATAAATAAATAAATAAACATTTTTTAAAAAGGATAAGAAAGAAAGAAAGACCAGGCAGGCCTGCCATTCATATCTCTGCCTGTCTGTCTGTCTGTCTGTCTATCTGATCCCCGGGTACTGGAGATGGGCCACCATATAGTTGCTGGTAGTTGATCCAAGGTTCTCTGGAAGAGGAGACAATGCTCTTAATTGTTGAGCCCTATCAGTGGCCCTACCCATCTTTAAATTTTTAGAAGTATATGTGAGTCTGTGTTTATGTACATCATATGCAGACCATAAGAGGGATTTAGATACTCCAGAATCTGACACCCTCTTCTGGAGTGTCTGAAGACAGCTACAGTGTACTTATATAATAAATAAATAAATAAATAAATAAACAAACATTATTTAAACCGGATAAGAAAAAAAATAAAGACCAGGCAGGACTACCATCCCTATCTCTGTCTGTCTGTCTATCAGTCGTTCTGATCCCCTGGAACTGGAGATGGGCCACCATATAGGTGCTGGTAGTTGATCCCAGGTTCTCTGGAAGAGGAGACAATGCTGTTAATTGTTGAGCGATTTCAGTGGCCCCACCCATCGTTAAATTTTTAGTAGTATATGTGAGGCTATGTTTATGTACATCATATGCAGACCATAAGAGGGATTTAGATTCTCCAGAATCTGACACCCTCTTCTGGAGTGTCTGAAGACAGCTACAGTGTACTTATATCTAATAAATACATGAATAAATAAACATTTTTTAAAAAGGATAATAAAGAAAGAAAGACCAGGCAGGCCTGCCATCCTAATCTCTGTCAGTCTGTCTGTCTGTCAGACTGTCTGATACCTTGGAACTGCAGATGGGCCTACATATAGTTGCTGTTAGTTGATCCCAGCTTCTCTGGAAGAGGAGACAATGCTATTAATTGTTGAGCCCTTTCAGTGGCTCCACCTATCTTTAAATTTTTAGAAGTATATGTTAGGCTGTGTTTATGTACATCATATGCAGACCATAAGAGGGATTTAGTTTCTCCAGTATCTGACACCCTCTACTGGAGTGTCTGAAGACAACTACAGTGTACTTATATCTAATAAATACATAAATAAATAAATAAATAAATAAATAAATAAATAAATAAATAAACATTATTTTAAAAGGATAAGAAAGAAAGAAAGACCAGGCAGGCCTGCCATACTTATCTCAGTCTGTCTGTCTGTCTGTCTGATCCCCTGGAACTGGAGATGGGCCACCTTGTAGGTGCTGTTAGTTGATCCCAGGTTCTCTGGAAGAGGAGACAATGCTGTTAATTGTTGAGCCCTTTCAGTGGCCCCACCCATTTTTAATTTTTACAAGTATATGTGAGGCTGGGTTTATGTACATCATATTCAGACCATAAGAGGGATTTAGATTCTCCAGAATCTGACACCATCTTCTGGAGTGTCTGAAGACGGCTACAGTGTACTTATATCTAATAAATACATAAATAAATAAATAAATAAAAGAATAAATAAACATTTTTTAAAAAGTATAAGAAATAAAGAAAGACCAGTCAGGCCTGCCATCCATATCTCTGTCTCTCTGTCTGTCTGTCTGTCTGATCCACTGGAACTGGAGATGGGCCACCATAAGGTGCTGGTAGTTTATCCCAGGTTCTCTGAAAGAGGAGACAATGCTATTAATTGTTGAGCCCTCTCAGTGGCCCCACACGTCTTTAAATTTTTAGAAGTATATGTGAGGCTGTGTTTATGTACATCATATGCAGACCATAAAAGGGATTTAGATTCTCCAGAATCTGACACCCTCTTCTGGAGTGTCTGAAGACACCTACAGTGTACTTATATCTAATAAATACATAAATAAATATATAAATAAACATTTTTTTAAAAAGGATAAGAAAGAAAGAAAGACCAGGCAGGCCTGCCATCCTTATCACTGTCTGTATGTCTGTCTGTCTGATCCCCTGGAACTGGAGATGGGCCACCATATAGTTGCTGGTAGTTGATCCCAGGTACTCTGGAAGAGGAGACAATGCTGTTAATTGTTGAGCTTTTAGAGTGGCCCCACCCTTCTTTAAATTTTTAGAAGTATATGTGAGGCTGTGTTTATGTACATCATATGCAGACCATAAGAGGGATTTAGATTCTCCAGAATCTGACACCCTCTTCTGGAGTGTCTGAACAGCTACAGTGTACTTATATCTAATAATAAATAAATAAATAAATAAATAAATAAATAAATAAATAAATAAATAAATAAACAAACATTTTTTTAAAAAAAGGATAAGAAAGAAAGAAAGACCAGGCAGGCCTGCCATCCTTATCACTGTCTGTCTGTCTGTCTGTCTGTCTGATCCCCTGGAACTGGAGATGGGCCACCTTTTAGGTGCTGGTAGTTGATCCCAGGTTCTCTGGAAGAGGAGACAATGCTGTTAATTGTTGAGTCCTTTCAGTGGCCCCACCTATTTATAATTTTTAGAAGTATATGTGAGGCTGTGTTTATGTACATCATATTCAGACCATAAGAGGGATTTAGATTCTCTAGAATCTGACACCCTCTTCTGGAGTGTGTGAAGACGGCTACAGTGTACTTATATCTAATAAATACATAAATAAATAAATAAATAAATAAATAAATAAATAAATAAACAGTTTTTAAAATGTATAAGAAATAAAGAAAGACCAGGCAGGCATGCCATCCTCATCACTGTCTCTCTGTCTGTCTGTCTGTCTGTCTGATCCACTGGAACTGGGGATGGGCCACCATAAGGTGCTGGTAGTTTATCCCAGGTTCTCTGAAAGAGGAGACAATGCTGTTAATTGTTGAGTCCTTTCAGTGGCCCCACCTATTTATAATTTTTAGAAGTATATGTGAGGCTGTGTTTATGTACATCATATTCAGACCATAAGAGGGATTTAGATTCTCTAGAATATGACACCCTCTTATGGAGTGTCTGAAGACCGCTACAGTGTACTTATATCTAATAAATAAATAAATAAATAAATAAATAAACATATTTTAAAAAGTATAAGAAATAAAGAAAGACCAGGCAGGCCTGCCATCCTTATCTCTGTCTTTCTGTCTATCTGTCTGTCTGTCTGATCCCCTGGAACTGGAGATGGGCCACCATAAGGTGCTGGTAGTTTATCCCAGGTTCTCTGAAAGAGGAGACAATGCTGTTAATTGTTGAGCCCTCTCAGTGGCCCCACACATCTTTAAATTTTTAGAAGTATATGCGAGGCTGTGTTTATGTACATCATATGCAGACCATAAGAGGGATTTAGATTCTCAAGAATATGACACCCTCTTCTGGAGTGTCTGAAAGCAGCTACAGTGTACATATATCTAATAAATACATAAATAAATATATAAATAAACATTCTTTTAAAAAGGATAAGACAGAAAGAAAGACCAGGCAGGCCTGCCATCCTTATCACTGTCTGTATGTCTGTCTGTCTGATCCCCTGGAACTGGAGATGGGCCACCATATAGTTGCTGGTAGTTGATTCCAGGTACTCTGGAAGAGGAGACAATGCTGTTAATTGTTGAGCTTTTAGAGTGGCCCCACACTTCTTTAAATTTTTAGAAGTATATGTGAGGCTGTGTTTATGTACATCATATGCAGACCATAAGAGGGATTTAGATTCTCCAGAATCTGACACCCTCTTCTGGAGTGTCTGAACAGCTACTGTGTACGTATATCTAATAATAAATATATAAATAAATAAATAAATAAATAAATAAATAAATAAATAAACATTTTTTTTAAAAAAGGATAAGAAACAAAGAAAGACCAGGCAGGCCTGCCATCCTTATCACTGTCTGTCTGTCTGTCTGTCTGATCCCCTGGAACTGGAGATGGGCCACCTTTTAGGTGCTGGTAGTTTATCCCAGGTTCTCTGGAAGAGGAGACAATGCTGTTAATTGTTGAGTCCTTTCAGTGGCCCCACCTATTTATAATTTTTAGAAGTATATGTGAGGCTGTGTTTATGTACATCATATTCAGACCATAAGAGGGATTTAGATTCTCTAGAATCTGACACCCTCTTCTGGAGTGTCTGAAGACGGCTACAGTGTACTTATATCTAATAAATACATAAATAAATAAATAAATAAATAAATAAATAAATAAATAAATTAACATTTTTTAAAAAGTATAAGAAATAAAGAAAGACCAGGCAGGCCTGCCATCATTATCTCTGTCTCTCTGTCTGTCTGTCTGTCTGTCTGATCCACTGGAACTGGAGATGGGCCACCATAAGGTGCTGGTAGTTTTTCCCAGGTTCTCTGAAAGAGGAGACAATGCTGTTAATTGTTGAGCCCTCTCAGTGGCCCCACACATCTTTAAAATTTTAGAAGTATATGTGAGGCTGTGTTTATGTACATCATATGCAGACCATAAGAGGGATTTAGATTCTCCAGAATCTGACACCCTCTTCTGGAGTGTCTGAAGACAGCTACAGTGTACTTATATCTAATAAATACATAAATAAATATATAAATAAACATTTTTTTGAAAAGGATAAGAAAGAAAGAATGACCAGGCAGGCCTGCCATCCTTATCACTGTCTGTATGTCTGTCTGTCTGACCCCTGGAACTGGAGATGGGCCACCTTATAGTTGCTGGTAGTTGATCCCAGGTACTCTGGAAGAGGAGACAATGCTGTTAATTGTTGAGCTTTTAGAGTGGCCCCACCCTTCTTTAAATTTTTAGAAGTATATGTGAGGCTGTGTTTATGTACATCATATGCAGACCATAAGAGGGATTTAGATTCTCCAGAATCTGACACCCTCTTCTGGAGTGTCTGAAAGCAGCTACAGTGTACATATATCTAATAAATACATAAATAAGTATATAAATAAACATTTTTTTAAAAAGGATAAGAAAGAAAGAAAGACCAGGCAGGCCTGCCCTCCTTATCACTGTCTGTATGTCTGTCTGTCTGATCCCCTGGAATTGGAGATGGGCCACCATATAGTTGCTGGTAGTTGATCCCAGGTACTCTGGAAGAGGAGACAATGCTGTTAATTTTTTAGCTTTTAGAGTGGTCCCACCCTTCTTCAAATTTTTAGAAATATATGTGAGGCTGTGTTTATGTACATCATATGCAGACCATAAGAGGGATTTAGATTCTCCAGAATATGACACCCTCTTCTGGAGTGTCTGAAGACAGCTACAGTGTACTTATATCTAATAAATATATATATAAATAAATAAACATTTTTAAAATGTATAAGAAAGAAAGAAAAACCAGGCAGGCCTGCAATCCTTGTCTGTCTGTCTGTATGTATGTCTGTCTGATCGCCTGGAACTGGAGATGGGCCACAATATAGTTGCTGGTAGTTGATCCCAGGTCCTCTGGAAGAGGAGACAATGCTGTTAATTGTTGAGCCCTTTCAGTGGCCCCAACCATCTTTAAATTTTTAGAAGTATATGTGAGGCTGTGTTTATGTACATCATATGCAGACCATAAGAGGGATATAGATTCTCCAGAATCTGACACCCTTTTCTGGAGAGTCTGAAGACAGCTACAGTGTACTTATATCTAATAAATAAATAAATAAATTAATTAATTAATTAATTAATAAACATTTTTTAAAAAGATAAGAAAGAAAGATAAATCAGGCAGGCCTTCCATCCTTATCTCTGTCTGTCTGTCTGTCTGTCTGATCCCCTGCAACTTGAGATGGGCCACCACATAGTTGCTGGTAGTTGATCCCACGTTCTCTGGAAGAGGAGACAATGGTGTTAATTGTTGAGCCCTTTCAGTGGGCCCACCCATCTTTAAATTTTTAGAAGTATATGTGAGGCTGTGTTTATGTACATCATATGCAGACCATAAGAGGGATTTACATTCTCCAGAAGATGACACCCTCTTCTAGAGTGTCTGAAGACAGCTACAGTGTACTTATATCTAATAAATACATAAATAAATAAATAAATAAATAAATAAATAAATAAATAAACATTTTTTTAAAAGTATAAGAAAGAAAGAAAGACCAGGCAGGCCTCCATCCTTACCTCTGTCAGTCTGTCTGTCTGTCTGTCTGATTCCTTGGAACTGGAGATGGGCCACCATATAGTTGTTGTTAGTTGATCCCAGGTTCTCTGGAAGAAGAGACAATGCTGTTAATTGTTGAGCCCTTTCAGTGGCTCCACCTGTCTTTAAATTTTTAGAAGTATATGTTAGGCTGTGTTTATGTACATCATATGCAGACCATAAGAGGGATTTAGATTCTCCAGAATCTGACACCCTCTTCTGGAGTGTCTAAAGACAACTACAGTGTACTTATATCTAATAAATACATAAATAAATAAATAAATAAATAAATAAATAAATAAATAAACATTATTTTAAAAGGATAAGAAAGAAAGAAAAACCAGGCAGACCTGCCCTTTTTATCTCTGTCTGTCTATCTGTCTGATCCCCTGGAACTGGAGATGGGCCACCATATAGTTGCTGGTAGTTGATCCCAGGTTCTCTGGAAGAAGAGACAATGCTGTTAATTGTTGAGCCCTTTCAGTGGGCCCACCCATCTTAAATTTTTAGAAGTGTATGTGAATCTGTGTTTATGTCCATCATATGCAGACCATAAGAGGGATTTATATTCTCCAGAATCTGACACCCTCTTCTGGAGTGTCTGAAGACAGCTACGGTGTACTTATATCTAATAAATACATAAATAAATAAATAAACATTTTTTAAAAAGGATAAGAAAGAAAGAAAAGCCAGGGAGGCCTGCCACCCTTGTCTGTCTGTCTCTTTGTCTGCCTGATCCCCTGGAACGGGAGATGGGCCACCATATAGTTGCTCGTAGTTGATCCCAGTTTCTCTGGTAGAGGAGACAATGCTGTTAATTGTTGAGCCCTTTCAGTGGCCCCACACATCTTTAAATTTTTAGAAGTATATGTGAGGCTGTGTTTATGTACATCATATGCAGACCAAAAGAGGGATTTAGATTCTCCAGAATCTGACACCATCTTCAGGAGTGTCTGAAGACAGCTACAGTGTACTTATATATAATAAATACATAAATAAATAAATCAATAAATAAATAAACATTTTTTAAAAGTATAAGAAAGAAAGAAAGACCAGGCAGGCCTCCATCCTAATCTCTGTCTGTCTGTCTGTCTGTCTGATACCCTGGAACTGGAGATGGGCCACCATATAGTTGCTGGTTGTTTATCCAAGGTTCTCTGGAAGAGGAGACAATGCTGTTAATTGTTGAGCCCTTTCAGTGGCCCCACCCATCTTTAAATTTTTAGAAGTATATGGGAGGCTGTGTTTATGTACCGAATATGCAGACCATAAGAGGGATTTAGATTCTCCAGAATCTGACACCCTCTTCTGGAGTGTCTGAAGACAGCTACAGTGTACTTATATCTAATAAATTCATAAAGAAACAAATAAACATTTTTAAAAAAGGATAATAAAGAAAGAGAGACCAGGCAGACCTGCCATCCTTGTCTTTCTGTCTGTCTGACTGATCCCCTGGAACTGGAGATGGGCCACCATATAATTGCTGGTAGTTGATCCCAGGTTCTCTGGAAGAGGAGTCAGTGCTGTTAATTGTTGAGCCCTTTCAGTGGCCCCACCCATCTTTAAATTTTTAGAAGTATATGTTAGGCTGTGTTTATGTACATCATATGCAGACCATAAGAGGGATTTAGATTCTCCAGAATCTGACACCCTCTTCTGGAGTGTCTGAAAGCAGCTACAGTGTACTTATATCTAATAAATACATACTTAAATTAATAAACATTTTTTAAAAGGATAAGAAAGAAGGAAAGACAAGGTAGGCCTGCCATCCTTAACTCTATCTGTCTGTTTGTCTGTCTGTCTGTCTGAACCCCTGGAACTGGAGATGGGCCACCATATAGTTGCTGGTAGTTGATCCCAGGTTCTCTATAAGAGGAGACAATGCTGTTAATTGTTGATCCCTTTCATTGGACCAACACATCTTTAAATTTTTAGATGTAAATGTGAGGCTGTGTGTATGTACATCATATGCAGACCATAAGAGGGATATAGATTCTCCAGAATCTGACACCCTCTTCTGGAGTGTCTGAAGACAGCTACAGTGTAAGTATATCTCATAAATACATAAATACATAAATAAATAAATAAATAAACAAACATTTTTTAAAAGGGATTAGAAATAAAGAAAAACCAGGCAGGCCTGCCATCCTTGTCTGTCTTTCTCTCTGTCTGTCTGTCTTGCCTAGCCCCTTGAGTAGCCTAGCCTAGTCCCTTGCCTTGACTAGCCCAGCCCCTTGCCTAGCCTAGCCTAGCCCAGCCCTGCCTTGCCTAGCCCTGCCTATCCCTGTCTTTAACCAGGCTGGCCTCGAACTCAGAAACTGACTGCCTCTGCCTCCAGAGTGCTCTCATTAAGAGCTCGAGCCACCACTGACTGTTGGGTTTTCTAAGTCTTACATAGGTATGGTCTGTTTCTCAGCTGTGAAACCCTAATTAACACATGTAGTCTGTCCTAGGTCAGCCATAGCTACAGACTGAGGCCTTTTCTAAAACAAAACAAAAGAAAACAAAAAATAGAAATAATAAAATAAATAAATTAAGCAACCACATGATATCTTTTCTTTCTTTCAATGATACTCAGAACTTGAAGCAGTTCACCGATGAGACCTCAGCTCCGGACATTGAGGCTCTTTCCCTAACAAGTATTATGGCTGAACCTGAGGGGTTCTACTGCTGATTTGTGTCCCCCACTTTAAAAAAATAGTTGTTTTCAAAGGCTGCAGGTTCTTAGACCTGTTCCTTGTTACAGTTGAGTCACAGCCCTGAAAGTTCAGTGGTAGTTAAAGGCACTGAGAAGGGCTTCCTATAGACATCAAAGACCAAGTCTTTGTTTTTAAAAAGTTAATCTGGATTCCCCCACCCCCTGGCATCCTTAGAATTCCTAGAAAGGAAGGCAGGGACCTGGGCAGAAGGGTGCAAGGCTACTGGTGTTTGTAAGTGGTAACAGAAAGCTTTCTCTTGTTGGTACCCTACCCCAAGTTACACTGTCACTTCTTTTTCCTAGTTGTTGTTTTGTCGGTTTGTATTCTCAACATAGACCCTTTTCCTTCCTAACCTTGGCTGTCCTGAACCTTACTGTCCTTGAACTCAGTGATTTGCCTGTCTTGCTGGGATGAAACTGTGAGCTACCATCCAGAAGGAAGCACCCTGCTGAGGTTAGATTGGGGTCTCTTCCATTTTCCTCTATGAACATGCATATGACAGGCCTGTTCTTTCTTTTTTACTTTTCTTTTTCTTTTTAAAGATTTATTTATTTATTATATTTAAGTATGCTGTAGCTATCTTCAGACAGTCCAGAAGAGGGTGTCAGATTGTGAAGAATCTAAATCATTCTTATTGTCTGCATATGATGTATATAAACACAGCCTCACATATACTCAAAAAAAAAAAAAAAGAAAGATGTGGCTACAGAGAGGGCTCAACAATTAAGAGCATTGTCTCCTCTTCCAGAGAACCTGGGCTCAATTACCAGTATTATATATGGTGGCCCATCTCCGGTTCCAGGGGATCTAATACTCTGTTCTGGAGTCTGTGGGCACAGCATACACATGCAAAACATTCTTACACAATCATTGAGAGAGGAGAGAGAGGGGTTGAGAGAGAGGGGAGGTAATCATACCTCCTGACAAGTTTGAAGACCTGAGCTTCATCACTCACACAAATAAATAAATGCAAAATATTTTTTTATAAATAAACTCTGCCATTGCCCTTTAAAAATTCCTAGAAAACAAGTTTTATAAGCAACAGTTTTATTTACTATATCTAAAGGAAAGTCATGAGCATATTCAATAAATAGAAAAAGGCCTGTTAGTCTTAGAAATGGAATGGACAAACCAAGGAAGGTTTGCAATTACATAATGAGGCATCTCAGCCCAGCTCTAAGGTTGGAAATAAGACTCGAGAATAGGATACACCTGAAGACAGCCAGCCATTGTTTTTTGTTTTGGAGGCTGAAAGGATACACCTGAAGACAGCCAATGCTGTGTGATGGTGATCTGGTATTTTTTTTTTTAATTTTTAAAAACTTTAACACTTTTTATAAAACTTTTATAAAAACTTTTTCTTTCTTTCTTTTCTTCTTTCCTTTCTTTCTTTCCTTCTTTCCTTTCTTCCTTTCCTCACCCTAGCCCCTACCCTAGCCCTGTCTTTCACCAGGGTGGCCTCGAACTCAGAAACTGACTGCCTCTGCCTACAGAGTGCTCTCATTAAGAGCTTGAGCCACCACTGAATGTAGGGTTTTCTAAGCCTTACCTTGCTCTTGGTGTCTGTTCTCAGCTGTGAAACCCTAATTAACACAAGTAGGCAGTCCTGGGTCAGCCAGAGCTACAGACAGAGGACTTCTCTAAAAACAAATAAAACAAAACAAAACAACAAATAGAAATAATAAAATACATAAATTAAGCAACCACAGCATAGCTTTTCTCTATCTAGGTGGTACTCAGAAATTCCAGCAGTTGGCCTGTGACACCTCAGCTCAGTATATGTGAGGCTGTGTTTATGTACATCATATGCAGACCATAAGAGGGATTTACATTCTCCAGAATCTGACACCCTCTTCTGGAGTGTCTGAAGACAACTACAGTGTACTTATATCTAAGAAATACATAAATAAATAAATAAATAAATAAATAAATAAATAAATAAATAAATATATAAACATTTTTTAAAAAGGATAAGAAAGTAAGAAAGACCAGGCAGGCCTGCCACCCTTATGTCTGTCTGTCTGTCTGTCTGTCTGATACCCTGGAACTGGACATGGGCCACCATAGTGTTGCTGGTAGTTTATCCCAGGTTCTCTGGAAGAGGAGACAATGCTCTTAATTGTTGAGCCCTTTCAGTGGACCCACACTTCTTTAAATATTTAGAAGTATATGTGAGGCTGTGTTTATGTACATCATATTCAGATTATAAGAGGATTTAGATTCTCCAGAATCTGACACCCTCTACTGGAGTGTCTGAAGACAGCTACAGTGTACTTATATATAATAAATACATAAATTAATAAATAAATAAATAAACATTTTTTAAAAAGGATAAGAAAAAAAGAAAGACCAGGCAGGCCTACCATCCTTATCTCGGTCTGTCTGTCTGTCTGTCGTTCTGATCCCCTGGAACTGGAGATGGGCCACCATATAGGTGCTGGTATTTGATCCCAGGTTCTCTGGAAGAGGAGACAATGCTGTTAATTGTTGAGCGCTTTCAGTGGCCCCACCCATTGTTAAATTTTTAGTTGTATATGTGAGGCTGTGTATATGTACATCATATGCAGACCATAAGAGGGATTTAGATTCTCCAGAATCTGACACCCTCTTCTGGAGTGTCTAAAGAGAGCTACAGTGTACTTATATCTAATAAATACATAAATAAATAAACATTTTTTAAAAATGATAAGAAAGAAAGAAACAGCAGGCAGGCCTGCCATCATTATCCTTGTCTGTCTCTCTGTCTGTCTGATCCCCTGGGAGTGGAGATGGGCCACCATATAGTTGCAGGTAGTTGATCCCAGGTTCTCTGGAAGAGGAGACAATGCTGTTAATTGCTGAGCCCTTTCAGTGGCCCCCCCTTTAAATTTTAAGAAGTAAATGTGAGGCTGTGTTTATGTACATCATATGCAGACCATAAGAGGGATTTAGATTCTCCAGAATCTGACACCTTCTTCTGGAGTGTCTGAAGACGGCTACAGTGTACTTATATCTAATAAACATATAAATAAATAAATAAACATTTTTTAAAAAGGATAAGAAAGAAAGAAAGACCAGGCAGGCCTGCCATCCTTATCTCTGTCAGTCTGTCTGTCTGTCAGACTGTCTGATCCCTTGGAACTGGAGATGGGCCACCATATAGTTGCTGTTAGTTGATCCCATGTTCTCTGGAAGAGGAGACAATGCTGTTAATTGTTGAGCCGTTTCAGTGGCTCCACCTATCTTTAAATTTTCAGAAGTGTATATTAGGCTGTGTTTATGTACATCATATGCAGACCATAAGAGGGATTTAGATTCTCCAGAATCTGACACCCTCTTCTGCAGTGTCTGAAGACAACTACAGTGTACTTATATCTAATAAATACATACATATATAAATAAATAAATAAATAAATAAACATTATTTTAAAAGGATAAGAAAGAAAGTAAGACCAGGCAGGCCTGCCATACTTATCTCTGTCTGTCTGTCTGTCTGTCTGATCCCCTGGAACTGGAGATGTGCCACCATGTAGGTGCTGGTAGTTGATCCCAGGTTCTCTGGAAGAGGAGACAATGCTGTTAATTGTTGATCCCTTTCAGTGGCCCCACCCATTTTTAATTTTTAGAAGTATATGTGAGGCTGTGTTTATGTACATCATATTCAGACCATAAGAGGGATTTAGAATCTCTAGAATCTGACACCCTCTTCTGGAGTGTCTGAAGACGGCTACAGTGTACTTATATCTAATAAATACATAAATAAATAAATAAATATATAAATAAATAAACATTTTTTAAAAAGGATAAGAAAAAAAGAAAGACCAGGCAGGCCTGCCATCCATATCTCTGTCTCTTTGTCTGTCTGTCTGTCTGATCCACTGGAACTGTAGATGGGCCACCATAAGGTGCTGGTAGTTTATCCCAGGTTCTCTGAAAGAGGAGACAATGCTGTTAATTGTTGAGCCCTCTCAGTGGCCCCACACATCTTTAAATTTTTAGAAGTATATGTGAGGCTGCGTTTATGTACATCATATGCAGACCATAAAAGGGATTTAGTTTTTCGAGAATCTGACACCCTCTTCTGGAGTGTCTGAAAACAGCTACAGTGTACTTATATCTAATAAATACATAAATAAATATATAAATAAACATTTTTTTAAAAAGGATAAGAAAGAAAGAAAGAAAGACCAGGCAGGCCTGCCATCCTTATCACTGTCTGTATGTCTGTCTGTCTGATCCCGTGGAACTGGAGATGGGCCACCATATAGTTGCTGGTAGTTGATCCCAGGTCCTCTGGAAGAGGAGACAATGCTGTTAATTGTTGAGCCCTTTCAGTGGCCCCACCCGTCTTTAAATTTTTAGAAGTATATGTGAGGCTTTGTTTATGTACATCATATGCAGACCATAAGAGGGATATAGATTCTCCAGAATCTGACACCCTCTTCTGGAGTGTCTGAAGACAGCTACAGTGTACTTATATCTAGTAAATACATAAATAAATAAATAAATAAATAAATAAATGAATAAATAAATAAATAAACATTTTTAAAAAGGATAAGAAAGAAAGAAAAATCAGGCAGGCCTGCCATCCTTATCTCTGTCTGTCTGTCTGTCTGTCTGATCCCCTGCAACTTGCAATGGGCCACCATATAGTTGCTGGTAGTTGATCCCACCTTCTCTAGAAGAGGAGACAATGGTGTTAATTGTTGAGCCCTTTCAGTGGGCCCACCCATCTTTAAATTTTTAGAAGTATATGTGAGGCTGTGTTTGTGTACATCATATGCAGACCATAAAAGGGATTTAGATTCTCCAGAATATGACACCCTCTTCTAGAGTGTCTGAAGACAGCTACAGTGTACTTATATCTAATAAATACATAAATAAATAAATAAACATTTTTTAAAAAGAATAAGAAAGAAAGAAAGAGCAGGCAGGCCTGCCACCTTGTCTGTCTGTCTGTCTGTCTGTCTATCTGTCAGATACCCTGGAACTGGAGATGAGCCACCATATAGTTGCTGGTAGTTGATCCCAGGTTCTCTGGAAGAGGAGACAATGCTGTTAATTGTTGAGCCCTTTCAGTGGCCCCACCCATCTTTAAATTTTTAGAAGTATATGTGAGGTTCTGTTCATGTACATCATATGCAGACCATAAGAGGAATATTGATTCTCCAGAATCTGACACGCTCTTCTGGAGAGTCTGAAGACAGCTACAGTGTACTTATATCTAATAAATACATAAATAAATAAATAAATGAATAAATGAATAAATAAATAAATAAATAAATAAATAAATAAACATTTTTTAAAAAGGATAAGAAAGAAAGAAATATCAGGCAGGCCTGCCATCCTTATCTCTGTCTGTCTGTCTGTCTGTCTTATCCCCTGGAACTTGAGATGGGCCACCATATAGTTGATGGTAGTTGATCCCACGTTCTCTGGAAGAAGAGACAATGCTGTTAATTGTTGAGCCCTTTCAGTGGGCCCACCCATCTTTAAATATTTAGAAGTATATGTGAGGCTGTGTTTATGTACATCCTATGCAGACCATAAGAGGGATTTAGATTATCCAGAATCTGACACCCTCTACTGGAGTGTCTGAAGACAGCTACAGTGTACTTATATATAATAAATACATAAATTAATAAATAAATAAATAAACATTTTTTAAAAAGGATAAGAAAAAAAGAAAGACCAGGCAGGCCTACCATCCTTATCTCGGTCTGTCTGTCTGTCTGTCGTTCTGATCCCCTGGAACTGGAGATGGGCCACCATATAGGTGCTGGTATTTGATCCCAGGTTCTCTGGAAGAGGAGACAATGCTGTTAATTGTTGAGCGCTTTCAGTGGCCCCACCCATTGTTAAATTTTTAGTTGTATATGTGAGGCTGTGTATATGTACATCATATGCAGACCATAAGAGGGATTTAGATTCTCCAGAATCTGACACCCTCTTCTGGAGTGTCTAAAGAGAGCTACAGTGTACTTATATCTAATAAATACATAAATAAATAAACATTTTTTAAAAATGATAAGAAAGAAAGAAACAGCAGGCAGGCCTGCCATCATTATCCTTGTCTGTCTCTCTGTCTGTCTGATCCCCTGGGAGTGGAGATGGGCCACCATATAGTTGCAGGTAGTTGATCCCAGGTTCTCTGGAAGAGGAGACAATGCTGTTAATTGCTGAGCCCTTTCAGTGGCCCCCCCTTTAAATTTTAAGAAGTAAATGTGAGGCTGTGTTTATGTACATCATATGCAGACCATAAGAGGGATTTAGATTCTCCAGAATCTGACACCTTCTTCTGGAGTGTCTGAAGACGGCTACAGTGTACTTATATCTAATAAACATATAAATAAATAAATAAACATTTTTTAAAAAGGATAAGAAAGAAAGAAAGACCAGGCAGGCCTGCCATCCTTATCTCTGTCAGTCTGTCTGTCTGTCAGACTGTCTGATCCCTTGGAACTGGAGATGGGCCACCATATAGTTGCTGTTAGTTGATCCCATGTTCTCTGGAAGAGGAGACAATGCTGTTAATTGTTGAGCCGTTTCAGTGGCTCCACCTATCTTTAAATTTTCAGAAGTGTATATTAGGCTGTGTTTATGTACATCATATGCAGACCATAAGAGGGATTTAGATTCTCCAGAATCTGACACCCTCTTCTGCAGTGTCTGAAGACAACTACAGTGTACTTATATCTAATAAATACATACATATATAAATAAATAAATAAATAAATAAACATTATTTTAAAAGGATAAGAAAGAAAGAAAGACCAGGCAGGCCTGCCATACTTATCTCTGTCTGTCTGTCTGTCTGTCTGATCCCCTGGAACTGGAGATGTGCCACCATGTAGGTGCTGGTAGTTGATCCCAGGTTCTCTGGAAGAGGAGACAATGCTGTTAATTGTTGATCCCTTTCAGTGGCCCCACCCATTTTTAATTTTTAGAAGTATATGTGAGGCTGTGTTTATGTACATCATATTCAGACCATAAGAGGGATTTAGATTCTCTAGAATCTGACACCCTCTTCTGGAGTGTCTGAAGACGGCTACAGTGTACTTATATCTAATAAATACATAAATAAATAAATAAATAAATAAATAAACATTTTTTAAAAAGGATAAGAAAAAAAGAAAGACCAGGCAGGCCTGCCATCCATATCTCTGTCTCTTTGTCTGTCTGTCTGTCTGATCCACTGGAACTGTAGATGGGCCACCATAAGGTGCTGGTAGTTTATCCCAGGTTCTCTGAAAGAGGAGACAATGCTGTTAATTGTTGAGCCCTCTCAGTGGCCCCACACATCTTTCAATTTTTAGAAGTATATGTGAGGCTGCGTTTATGTACATCATATGCAGACCATAAAAGGGATTTAGTTTTTTGAGAATCTGACACCCTCTTCTGGAGTGTCTGAAAACAGCTACAGTGTACTTATATCTAATAAATACATAAATAAATATATAAATAAACATTTTTTTAAAAAGGATAAGAAAGAAAGAAAGAAAGACCAGGCAGGCCTGCCATCCTTATCACTGTCTGTATGTCTGTCTGTCTGATCCCGTGGAACTGGAGATGGGCCACCATATAGTTGCTGGTAGTTGATCCCAGGTCCTCTGGAAGAGGAGACAATGCTGTTAATTGTTGAGCCCTTTCAGTGGCCCCACCCGTCTTTAAATTTTTAGAAGTATATGTGAGGCTTTGTTTATGTACATCATATGCAGACCATAAGAGGGATATAGATTCTCCAGAATCTGACACCCTCTTCTGGAGTGTCTGAAGACAGCTACAGTGTACTTATATCTAGTAAATACATAAATAAATAAATAAATAAATAAATGAATAAATAAATAAATAAACATTTTTTAAAAGGATAAGAAAGAAAGAAAAATCAGGCAGGCCTGCCATCCTTATCTCTGTCTGTCTGTCTGTCTGTCTGATCCCCTGCAACTTGCAATGGGCCACCATATAGTTGCTGGTAGTTGATCCCACCTTCTCTAGAAGAGGAGACAATGGTGTTAATTGTTGAGCCCTTTCAGTGGGCCCACCCATCTTTAAATTTTTAGAAGTATATGTGAGGCTGTGTTTGTGTACATCATATGCAGACCATAAAAGGGATTTAGATTCTCCAGAATATGACACCCTCTTCTAGAGTGTCCGAAGACAGCTACAGTGTACTTATATCTAATAAATACATAAATAAATAAATAAACATTTTTTAAAAAGAATAAGAAAGAAAGAAAGAGCAGGCAGGCCTGCCACCTTGTCTGTCTGTCTGTCTGTCTGTCTATCTGTCAGATACCCTGGAACTGGAGATGAGCCACCATATAGTTGCTGGTAGTTGATCCCAGGTTCTCTGGAAGAGGAGACAATGCTGTTAATTGTTGAGCCCTTTCAGTGGCCCCACCCATCTTTAAATTTTTAGAAGTATATGTGAGGTTCTGTTCATGTACATCATATGCAGACCATAAGAGGAATATTGATTCTCCAGAATCTGACACGCTCTTCTGGAGAGTCTGAAGACAGCTACAGTGTACTTATATCTAATAAATACATAAATAAATAAATAAATGAATAAATGAATAAATAAATAAATAAATAAATAAATAAATAAATAAATAAACATTTTTTAAAAAGGATAAGAAAGAAAGAAATATCAGGCAGGCCTGCCATCCTTATCTCTGTCTGTCTGTCTGTCTGTCTTATCCCCTGGAACTTGAGATGGGCCACCATATAGTTGATGGTAGTTGATCCCACGTTCTCTGGAAGAAGAGACAATGCTGTTAATTGTTGAGCCCTTTCAGTGGGCCCACCCATCTTTAAATATTTAGAAGTATATGTGAGGCTGTGTTTATGTACATCCTATGCAGACCATAAGAGGGATTTAGATTCTCCAGAAGATGACACCCTCTTCCAGAGTGTCTGAAGACAGCTACAGTGTACTTATATCTAATAAATACATAAATAAATAAATAAATAAATAAATAAATAAATAAATAAACATTTTTTTAAAAGTATAAGAAAGAAAGAAAGACCAGGCAGGCCTCCATCCTTATCTCTGTCAGTCTGTCTGTCTGTCTGTCTGATCCCTTGGAACTGGAGATGGGCCACCATATAGATGCTGTTAGTTGATCCCTGGTTCTCTGGAAGAAGCGACAATGCTTTTAATTGTTGAGCCTTTTCAGTGGCTCCACCTATCTTTAAATTTTTAGAAGTATATGTTAGGCTGTGTTTATGTACATCATATGCAGACCATAAGAGGGATTTAGATTCTCCAGAATCTGACACCCTCTTCTGGAGTGTCTGAAGACAACTAATGTGTACTTTTATCTAATAAATACATAAATAAATAAATAAATAAATAAATAAACATTATTTTAAAAGGATAAGAAAGAAAGAAAAAACAGGCAGGCCGCCCTCCTTATCTCTGTCTGTCTGTCTGTCTGTCTGATCCCCTGGAACTGGAGATGGGCCACCATATAGTTGCTGGTAGTTGATCCCAGGTTCTCTGGAAGAAGAGACAATGCTGTTAATTGTTGAGCCCTTTCAGTGGCCCCACCCATCTTAAATTTTTAGAAGTATATGTGAATCTGTGTTTATGTCCATCATATGCAGACCATAAGAGGGATTTATATTCTCCAGAATCTGACACCCACTTCTGGAGTGTCTGAAGACAGCTAAGTGTACTTATAACTACTAAATACATAAATAAATAAATAAACATTTTTTAAAAAGGATAAGAAAGAAAAAAAAACCAGGGAGGCCTGCCACCTTTGTCTGTCTGTCTCTTTGTCTGTCTGTCCTACAGTTCCCCTGGAACTGGAGATGGGCCACATTGTAGGTGCTGGTAGTTGATCCCAGGTTCTCTGGAAGAGGAGACAATGCTATTAATTGTTGAGCCCTTTCAGTGGCCCCACCCATTTTTAATTTTTAGAAGTATATGTGAGGCTGTGTTTATGTACATCATATTCAGACCATAAGAGGGATTTAGATTCTCAAGAATCTGACACCATCTTCTGGAGTGTCTGAAGACGGCTACAGTGTACTTATATCTAATAAATAAATAAATAAATAAATAAATAAATAAATAAACATTTTTAAAAAAGTATAAGAAATAAAGAAAGACCAGTCAGGCCTGCCATCCTTATCTCTGTCTCTCTGTCTGTCTGTCTGTCTGATCCCTTGGAACTGGAGATGGGCCAATATAAGGTGCTGGTAGTTTATCCCAGGTTCCCTGAAAGAGGAGACAATGCTGTTAATTGTTGAGCCCTCTCAGTGGCCCCACACATCTTTAAATTTTTAGAAGTATATGTGAGGCTGTGTTTATGTACATCATATGCAGTCCATAAGAGGGATTTAGATTCTCCAGAATCTGACACCCTCTTCTGGATTGTCTGAAGACAGCTACAGTGTACTTATATCTAATAAATACATAAATAAATATATAAATAAACATTTTTTTAAAAGGATAAGAAAGAAAGAAAGACCAGGCAGGCCTGCCATCCTTATCACTGTCTGTATGTCTGTCTGTCTGATCCCCTGGAACTGGAGATGGGCCACCATATAGTTGCTGGTAGTTGATCCCATGTACTCTGGAAGAGGAGACAATGCTGTTAATTGTTGAGCCCTTTCAATGGCCCCACACTTCTTTAAATATTTAGAAGTATAAGTGAGGCTGTGTTTATGTACATCATATTCAGATTATAAGAGGATTTAGATTCTCCAGAATCTGACACCCTCTACTGGAGTGACTGAAGACAGCTACAGTGTACTTATATATAATAAATACATAAGTAAATAAATAAATAAATAAACATTTTTTAAAAAGGATAAGGTAGAAAGTAAGACCAGGCAGGCCTGCCATCCTTATCTCTGTCTGTCTGTCTGTCAGTCTGTCTGATCCCCTGGAACTGGAGATGGGCTACCATAAAGTTGCTGGTAGTTGATCCCAGGTTCTCTGAAGGAGGAGACAATGCTGTTAATTGTTGAGCCCTATCAGTGGCCCTACCCATCTTTAAATATTTAGAAGTATATGGGAGGCTGTGTTTATGTACATCATATGCAGACCATAAGAGGGATTTAGATTCTCCAGAATCTGACACCCTCTTCTGGAGTGTCTGAAGACAGCTACAGTGTACTTATATCTAATAAATACATAAATAAATAAATAAATAAATAAACATTTTTTAAAAAGGATAAGAAAGAAAGTAAGACCAGGCAGGCCTGCCATCCTTATCTCTGTCTGTCTGTCTGTCTGTCTGTCTGTCTGATCCCCTGGAACTGGAGATGGGCCACCATATAGTTGCTGGTAGTTGATCCCAGGTTCTCTGGAAGAGGAGACAATGCTGTTAATTGTTGAGCCCTTTCAGTGGCCCCACCCATTTTTAATTTTTAGAAGTATATGTGATGCTGTGTTTATGTACATTATATTCAGACCATAAGAGGGATTTAGATACTCTAGAATCTGTCACCCTCTTCTGGAGTGTCTGAAGAGGGCTACAGTGTACTTATATCTAATACATAAATAAATAAATAAATAAATAAATAAATAAATAAATAAATAAATAAACATTTTTTAAAAAGTATAAGAAATAAAGAAAGACCAGGCAGGCCTGCCATCCTTATCTCTGTCTCTCTGTCTGTCTGTCTGTCTGATCCACTGGAACTGGAGATGGGCCACCATAAGGTGCTGGTAGTTTATCCCAGGTTCTCTGAAAGAGGAGACAATGCTGTTAATTGTTGAGCCCTCTCAGTGGCCCCACACATCTTTAAATTTTTAGAAGTATATGTGAGGCTGTGTTTATGTACATCATATGCAGACCATAAGAGGGATTTAGATTCTCCAGAATCTGACACCCTCTTCTGGAGTGTCTGAAGACAGCTACAGTGTACTTATATCTAATAAATAAATAAATAAATATATAAATAAACATTTTTTAAAAAGGATAAGAAAGAAAGAAAGACCAGGCAGGCCTGCCATTTTTATCACTGTCTGTATGTCTGTCTGTCTGATCCCCTGGAACTGGAGATGGGCCACCATATAGTTGCTGGTAGTTGATCCCAGGTACTCTGGAAGAGGAGACAATGCTGTTAATTGTTGAGCTTTTAGAGTGGCCACACCCTTCTTTAAATTTTTAGAAGTATATGTGAGGCTGTGTGGGGCCACTGAAAGTCACATAGAGAGACAGAGAGAGACAGAGAGAGACAGAGAGAGACAAAGAAAGACAGAGAGAGACAGAGAGAGACAGAGAGATACATTGAGAGAGACAGAGAGATAGAGAGAGACACAGAGAGAGACACAGAGAGACACAGAGAGAGACACACAGAGAGACAGAGACAGACAGAGAGAGACAGAGAGAGACAGAGAGAGACAGAGATAGAGACAGAGAGAGACAAAGAGAGACAGAGAGACAGAGAGAGAGACAGAGAGAGACAGAGAGAGACAGAGAAAGACAGAGTGAGACAGAGAGAGACACAGAGAGAGACAGAGATACACAGAGTGAGAAAGAGAGAGAGACAGAGAGAGACAGAGAGAGAGACAGAGAGTGAGACAGAGAGAGACAGAGAGAGACAGAGTGAGACAGAAAGAGACACAGAGAGAGACAGAGAGAGACAAAGAAAAACACAGAGAGACAAAGAGAGACAGAGAGAGACAGAGAGAGACAGAGAGAGAGATAGAGAGAGACAGAGAGAGACAAAGAAAAACACAGAGACAGAGAGAGACAGAGAGATACAGAGAGAGTCAGAGAGACAGAGAGAGACAGAGTTAGAGACAGAGAGAGACAGAGAGAGAAACAGAGAGAGACAGAGACACACAGAGAGAGACACAGAGAGACAGAGACAGACAGAGAGAGACAGAGAGAGACAGAGATAGAGACAGAGAGAGACAGAGAGAGATAGAGAGAGACACAAAGAGACAGAGAGAGACAGAGAGAGACAAAGAAAGACACAGAGAGAGACAGAGAGAGACAGAGAGATACAGAGAGAGAGACAGAGAGAGACAGAAAGATACAGAAGGACAGAGAGAGACAGAGAGAGACAGAGAGACAGAGATAGAGACAGAGAAAGACAGAGAGACACAGAGAGAGACTGAGGGAGACAGAGAGAGAGACAGAGAGAGACATAGAAGAGACAAAGAAAGACACAAGAGAGACAGAGAGAGTCAGACATAGAGACAAAGAAAGACAGAGGGAGACACTGAGAGAGAGAGACAGAGAGAGACAGAGAGATACAGACAGAGAGACAAAGAGAGACAGAGAGAGACAGAGAGAAAGAGAGAGACAGAGAGAGTCAGAGAGAGACAGAGATAGAGACAGAGAGAGACAGAGAGAGGGACAGAGAGAGACAGAGACAGAGTGAGAAATACAGAGAGAGACAGAGTTAGAGAGAGAGACAGAGACAGAGACAGAGAGAGAGACAGAGAGAGACAGAGTGAGACACAGAAAGAGAGAGACAGAGAGAGACAAAGAAAGACACAGAGAGAGACATAGAGAGACAGAGAGATACATTGAGAGAGACATAGAGAGACAGAGAGAGACAGAGATAGAGACAGAGAGAGACAGAGAGAGACACAGAGAGAGACAGAGAGACACAGAGAGACACAGAGAGAGACACAGAGAGACACAGAGAGAGACAGAGATAGACATAGACAGACAGAGACAGACAGAGAGAGACAGAGAGAGACAGAGATAGAGACAGAGAGAGACAGAGAGTGAGACAGAGAGAGACAGAGAGAGAGACACCGAAAGACAGAGAGAGACAGAGAGAGACAATGAAAGACACAGAGAGAGACTAAGAGAGACAGAGAGAGACAGAGAGAGACAGAGAGAGACAAAAAAAGACACAGAGAGAGACAGAGAGCGATATAGATAGAGAAAAAGAAAGACAGAGAGAGACACAGAGAGAGAGACAGAGAGAGACAGAGAGATACAGAGAGAGAGACAAAGAGAGACAGAGAGAGAGACAGAGTGAGACAGAGAGAGAGAGAGAGAGACTGAGAGAGACAAAGAAAGACACAGAGAGAGACATAGAGAGACAGAGAGATACATTGAGAGAGACAGAGAGAGACAGAGATAGACAGAGAGAGACAGAGAGAGACACAGAGAGAGACAGAGAGACACAGAGAGACACAGAGAGACACAGAGAGAGACAGAGAGAGACACAGAGAGACACAGAGAGAGACACAGAGAGACACAGAGAGACACAGAGAGACACAGAGAGAGACAGAGAGAAAGACAGAGAGAGACAGAGAGAGACAGAGACAGACAGAGACAGACAGAGAGAGACAGAGATAGAGACAGAGAGAGACAGAGAGAGACAGAGAGAGACAGAGAGAGACAGAGAGAGTGAGAGAGACAATGAAAGACACAGAGAGAGACAGAGAGAGACAGAGAGATACAGAGAGAGAGACAGAGAGAGACATAAAGAGTCAGAAGGACAGAGAGAGACAGAGAGAGACAGAGATAGAGACAGAGAAAGACAGAGAGAGACACAGAGAGAGACAGAGAAAGACAGAGAGAGACAGAGAGTGAGACAGAGAGAGACAGAGAGAGACAAAGAAAGACACAGAGAGAGACAGAGCGAGACAGAGATAGAGACAGAGAAAGAAAGAGAGAGACACAGAGAGAGAGACAGAGAGAGAGAGAAATACAGAGAGAGAGACAGAGAGAGACAGAGAGAAAGAGAGAGACAGAGAGAGTCAGAGAGAGACAGAGATAGAGACAGAGAGAGACAGAGACAGAGTGAGAAAGACAGAGAGAGACAGAGATAGAGAGAGAGACAGAGAGAGACACAGAGAGAGACAGAGAGAGACAGAGAGAGACAAAGAAAGACAGAGAGAGACATAGAGAGACAGAGAGATACATTGAGAGAGACAGAGAGACACAGAGAGACACACAGAGAGACACACAGAGAGACAAAGACAGACAGAGAGAGACAGAGAGAGACAGAGAGAGACAGAGATAGAGAGAGACAGAGAGAGACAGAGAGACAGAGAGAGATACAGAGAGAGACAGAGAGAGACAGAGTGAGACAGAGAGAGACACAGAGTGAGACAGAGATACACAGAGTGAGAAAGAGAGAGAGACATAGAGAGAGACAGAGAGAGAGACAGGGAGAGAGACAGAGAGAGAGACAGAGAGAGACAGAGAGAGACAGAGTGAGACAGAGAGAGAAACAGAGAGAGACAGAGAGAGACAAAGAAAAACACAGAGAGACAGAGAGAGACAGAGAGAGACAGAGAGAGAGACAGAGAGAGACAAAGAAAAACACAGAGAGACAGAGAGAGAGACAGAGAGAGAGACACAGGGAGACAGAGACAGACAGAGAGAGACAGAGAGAGACAGAGAGAGACAGAGATAGAGACAGAGAGAGACAGAGAGAGACAGAGAGAGAGACACAGAGAGACAGAGAGAGACAGAGAGAGACAAACAAAGACACAGAGAGACAGAGAGAGACAGAGAGAAACAGAGAGAGAGACAGAGAAGACAGAAAGATACAGAAGGACAGAGAGAGACAGAGAGAGACAGAGAGACAGAGATAGAGACAGAGAGAGACAGAGAGTGAGACAGAGAGAGACAGAGACAGAGTGAGAAATACAGAGAGAGACAGATTTAGAGAGAGAGACAGAGAGAGACAGAGAGAGAGACAGAGACAGAGACAGAGAGAGAGACAGAGAGAGACAGAGTGAGACACAGAGAGAGAGAGAGACAGAGAGAGACAAAGAAAGACACAGAGAGAGACATACAGAGACAGAGAGATACATTAAGAGAGACATAGAGAGACAGAGAGACAGAGATAGAGACAGAGAGAGACAGAGAGAGACAGAGAGACAGAGAGATAGACAGAGAGAGACAGAGAGAGACAATGAAAGACATAGAGAGAGACAGAGAGACACAGAGAGACACAGAGAGAGAGACAGAGAGAGACAGAAAGAGTCAGAAGGACAGAGAGAGACAGAGAGAGATAGAGATAGAGACAGAGAAAGACAGAGAGAGACACAGAGACAGAGACAGAGAGAGAGACAGAGAGAGACAGAGTGAGACACAGAAAGAGAGAGACAGAGAGAGACAAAGAAAGACACAGAGAGAGACATAGAGAGACAGAGAGATACATTGAGAGAGACATAGAGAGACAGAGAGAGACAGAGATAGAGACAGAGAGAGACAGAGAGAGACACAGAGAGACACAGAGAGAGACAGAGATAGACATAGACAGACAGAGACAGACAGAGAGAGACAGAGAGAGACAGAGATAGAGACAGAGAGAGACAGAGAGTGAGACAGAGAGAGACAGAGAGAGAGACACCGAAAGACAGAGAGAGACAGAGAGAGAAAATGAAAGACACAGAGAGAGACTAAGAGAGACAGAGAGAGACAGAGAGAGACAGAGAGAGACAGAGAGATACATTGAGATAGACATAGAGAGACAGAGAGAGACAGAGATAGAGACAGAGAGAGACAGAGAGAGACACAGAGAGACACAGAGAGAGACAGAGATAGACATAGACAGACAGAGACAGACAGAGAGAGACAGAGAGAGACAGAGATAGAGACAGAGAGAGACAGAGAGTGAGACAGAGAGAGACAGAGAGAGACAAAAAAAGACACAGAGAGAGACAGAGAGAGACAGAGAGAAAGAGAGAGACAGAGAGAGTCAGAGAGAGACAGAGATAGAGACAGAGAGAGACAGAGAGAGGGACAGAGAGAGACAGAGACAGAGTGAGAAATACAGAGAGAGACAGAGTTAGAGAGAGAGACAGAGAGAGACAGAGAGAGAGACAGAGACAGAGACAGAGAGAGAGACATAGAGAGACAGAGTGAGACACAGAAAGAGAGAGACAGAGAGAGACAAAGAAAGACACAGAGAGAGACATAGAGAGACAGAGAGATACATTGAGAGAGACATAGAGAGACAGAGAGAGACAGAGATAGAGACAGAGAGAGACAGAGACACAGAGAGAGACAGAGAGACACAGAGAGACACAGAGAGAGACACAGAGAGACACAGAGAGAGACAGAGATAGACATAGACAGACAGAGACAGACAGAGAGAGACAGAGAGAGACAGAGATAGAGACAGAGAGAGACAGAGAGTGAGACAGAGAGAGACAGAGAGAGAGACACCGAAAGACAGAGAGAGACAGAGAGAGACAATGAAAGACACAGAGAGAGACTAAGAGAGACAGAGAGAGACAGAGGGAGACAGAGAGAGACAGAGAGAGACAAAAAAAGACACAGAGAGAGACAGAGAGCGATATAGATAGAGAAAAAGAAAGACAGAGAGAGACACAGAGAGAGAGACAGAGAGAGACAGAGAGAGACAGAGAGATACAGAGAGAGAGACAAAGAGAGACAGAGAGAGAGACAGAGTGAGACAGAGAGAGAGAGAGAGACTGAGAGAGACAAAGAAAGACACAGAGAGAGACATAGAGAGACAGAGAGATACATTGAGAGAGACAGAGAGAGACAGAGATAGACAGAGAGAGACAGAGAGAGACACAGAGAGAGACAGAGAGACACAGAGAGACACAGAGAGACACAGAGAGAGACAGAGAGAGACACAGAGAGACACAGAGAGAGACACAGAGAGACACAGAGAGACACAGAGAGATACAGAGAGAGAGACAAAGAGAGACAGAGAGAGACAGAGAGAAAGAGAGAGACAGAGAGAGTCAGAGAGAGACAGAGATAGAGACAGAGAGAGACAGAGAGAGGGACAGAGAGAGACAGAGACAGAGTGAGAAATACAGAGAGAGACAGATTTAGAGAGAGAGACAGAGAGAGACAGAGAGAGAGACAGAGACAGAGACAGAGAGTGAGACAGAGAGAGACAGAGTGAGACACAGAGAGAGAGAGAGACAGAGAGAGACAAAGAAAGACACAGAGAGAGACATAGAGAGACAGAGAGATACATTAAGAGAGACATAGAGAGACAGAGAGAGACAGAGAGAGACAGAGATAGAGACAGAGAGAGACAGAGAGAGACAGAGAGAGACAGAGAGATAGACAGAGAGAGACAGAGAGAGACAATGAAAGACATAGAGAGAGACAGAGAGACACAGAGAGACACAGAGAGAGAGACAGAGAGAGACAGAAAGAGTCAGAAGGACAGAGAGAGACAGAGAGAGATAGAGATAGAGACAGAGAAAGACAGAGAGAGACACAGAGAGAGACAGAGAAAGACAGAGAGTGAGACAGAGACAGACAGAGAGAGACAAAGGAAGACCCAGAGAAAGACAGAGAGAGACAGAGATAGAGACAGAGAAAGACAGAGAGAGACACAGAGAGAGAGAGACAGAGAGAGACAGAGAGAGACAGAGAGAGACAGAGAGATAAAGAGAGAGAGACAGAGAGAAAGAGAGAGACAGAGAGAGTCAGAGAGAGACAGAGATAGAGACAGAGAGAGACAGAGAGAGGGACAGAGAGAGACAGAGACAGAGTGAGAAAGACAGAGAGAGACAGAGATAGAGAGAGAGAGACAGAGAGAGACACAGAGAGAGACAGAAAGAGACAGAGAGAGACAAAGAAAGACACAGAGAGAGACATAGTGAGACAGAGAGATACATTGAGAGAGACAGAGAGAGACAGAGAGAGACAGAGACACAGAGAGAGACAGAGAGACAGAGAGAGACAGAGAGATACAGAGATAGAGACAGAAGGGACAGAGAGAGACAGAGAGAGACCGACAGAGTGACAGATGGAGACAGAGAGAGACAGAGACAGATAGAGTTAGACAGAGAGAGACAGAGAGAGACAGAGAGAGAGAGAGATAGAGAGAGAGACAGAGAGAGACAGAGAGGGACAGAGTGACAGAGAGAGACAGAGAGAGACAGATATAGAGACAGAGAGATACAGAGTGAGGGACAGATAGAGACAGAGAGAGACAGATAGAGACAGAGAGACAGATAGAGACAGAGAGAAACAGAGAGAGACAGAGTGACAGAGAGAGACAGAGAGAGACAGAGACAGAGAAAGAGAGAGAGACAGAGAGAGACAGAGAGAGTCAGATAGACAGAGAGAGACAGAGAGAGACAGTGAGAGACAGAGAGAGACAGAGTGACAGAGAGAGACAGAGAGAGACAGAGATAGAGACAGAGAGAGACAGAGAGAGGGAAAGAGAGAGAGACAGAGAGAGACAGAGAGAGACAGAGAGAGACAGAGAGAGACAGAGAGAGAGACAGATAGAGACAGAGAGAAACAGAGAGAGACAGAGATAGAGAAAGAGAGAGACAAAGAGAGACATAGAGAGAGAGACAGAGAGAGACAGAGCGAGACAAAGAAAGACACAGAGAAAGACAGAGACAGAGAGATACAGCGATAGAGACAGAGAGTGACAGATAGACAGAGAGAGACAGAGAGAGACAGAGTTACAGAGAGAGACAGAGATAGAGACAGAGAGAGACAGAGAGAGGGAAAGAGAGAGACAGAGAGAGAGAAGGAGAGAGACAGAGAGAGACAGAGAGAGAGACAGAGAGAGACAGAAAGAGTCAGAAGGACAGAGAGAGACAGAGATAGAGACAGAGAGAGACAGAGAGAAAGAGAGAGACAGAGAGAGTCAGAGAGAGACAGAGACAGAGTGAGAAAGACAGAGAGAGACAGAGATAGAGAGAGAGACAGAGAGAGACACACAGAGAGACAGAGAGAGACAGAGAGAGACAAAGAAAGACACAGAGAGAGACATAGAGAGAGAGATACATTGAGAGAGACAGAGAGAGACAGAGAGAGACAGAGAGAGAGATAGAGAGAGACACAGAGAGAGACAGAGAGAGACAGAGAGACAGAGAGAGACAAAGAAAGACACAGAGAGAGACAGAGAGAGACAGAGAGAGAGACAGAGAGAGACAGAGAGAGACAGATAGACAGAGAGAGACAGAGAGAGACAGAGAGAGACAGAGTGACAGAGAGAGACATAGAGAGAAAGAGATAGAGACAGAGAGAAGGAAAGAAAGAGACACACAGAGGGATAGAGACAGAGAGAAACAGAGAGAGACAGAGATAGAAAAAGAGAGAGACAGAGAGAGACATAGAGAGAGTTACAGAGAGAGACAAAGAGAGACAGAGAGAGACAAAGAAAGACACAGAGAGAGACAAAGAGAGACAGAGAGATACAGAGAGAGAGAAAGAGAGAGACAGAGAGAGACATAAAGAGAGAGACAGATAGACAGGGAGAGACAGAGAGAGACAAAGAAAGACACAGAGAGAGACAGAGAGGGACAGAGAGAGACAGAGAGAGACAGAGTGACAGAGAGAGACAGAGAGAGACAGAGATAGAGACAGAGAGAGACAGAGAGAGGGAAAGAGAGAGACAGAGAGAGAGAGAGAACAGAGAGAGACAGAGAGAGAGACAGATAGAGACAGAGAGAAATAGAGAGAGACAGAGATAGAGAAAGAGAGAGACAGAGAGAGACATAGAGAGAGAGACAGAGAGAGACTTTCCACTTTTTCAGGTTTTCTTGCCATATTCCGGTTCCTTCAGTGTGAGTTTTTAATTTTCTAATTCTTTCAGGGTTTTTTGCCATATTCTGGGTCCTACAGCGTGTATTTTTAATTTTCCAAGTTTTTCAGGGTTACTCAGCATATTTTGGGTCCTACAGTGTGATTTTTTTCATTTTCCACCTTTTTCAGGTTTTCTTGCCAATTTCGGGGTACTTCAGTGTGAGTTTTTAATATTCCACTTTTTACAGGGTTAATCGCCATATTCTGCGTCCTACAGTGTGATTTTTAAATTTTCCACGATTCTCAGGGTTTCTCGCCATATTCAGGTACTACAGTTTGATTTTTTAATTTTAAACGTTTTTAAGTTTTTTTCGTCATGTTCTGGGTCCTACAGTTTGATATTCTCATTATCCAACTTTTTCAGATTTTCTCAGCATATTCTGGGTCCTACATTGTGAATTTTTAATTTTCCACGTTTTTCAAGGTTTCTTGCCATATTCTGGTCCTATAGTGTGATTTTCTCATTTTCCTCCTTTTTCAGTGTTTCTCGCCATATTCTGGGTCCTACAGTGTGAATATTTAATTTTCCATGTTTTTCATGTTTTCTCGCCATATTTTGGGTCCTTCAGTTTGTGTTTTTAATTTTCCTCGTTTTTCAGGTTTTCTCACCATATTCCCGGACCTTCAGTGTGAATTTTTAATTTTCCATGTTTTTCAGGTTTTTTCGTCATATTCTGGGTCCTAGAGTGTGATTTTCTCATTTCCACGTTTTTTAGGATTTCTCCCCATATTCGGGGTCCTTCAGTGTGAGTTTTTGATTTCCTACTTTTTCAGGGTTTCTCAATATATTCTGGTTCCTACAGCGTGTATTTTATTTTTCCAAGTTTTTCAAGGGTTTCTAGGCATATTCTGGGTCCTACAGTGTGAACATTTAATTTTCCATGATTATCAGGGTTTCTCAGCATATTCTGGGTCCTGCAGTGTGATTTTCTCATTTTTCACCTTTTTCAAGTTTTTTCGCTATTCTGGGTTCTACATGTGATTTTCTCATTTTCCACCTTTTTCAGGTTTTCTCGCTATATTCCGGGTCCTTCAGTGTGAATTTTTAATTTTCCACGTTTTTCAGGGTTTCTTGGCATATTCTGTTTCCTGCAGTGTGATTTTCTCACTTTCCAAGTTTTTCAGGTTTTTTCGTAATTCTGGGTCTTACAGTGTGATTTTCTCATTTTTCACCTTTTGCAGGGTTTCTTGCCATATTCTGGGTCCAACAGAGTGTATTTTTAATTTACCACGTTTTTCCGGTTTCTCACCATATTCTGGGTCCAACAGTGCGTATTTTCAATTTTCCACGTTTTTCAGGGTTTCTCGACATATTCTGGGTCCTAAAGTGTGATTTTCTCATTTTCGAAGTTTTTCAAGTTTTTTCGCAATTCTGGGTCCTACAGTCATTTATTCTCATTTTCCACCTTTTTCAGGTTTTCTCGCCATATTCGGGGTCTTTCAGTGTGAATTTTTAGTTTTTTACTTTTTTCAGGTTTTCTTGCCATATTCTGGGTCATTCAGTGTGAGTTTTTAATTTTCCACGTTTTTCAGGTTTTTTCGTCATATTCTGGGTACTACAGTGTGATTTTTCTCATTTTCTCGTTTTTCAGGTTTTCTTGCCATATTCCAGGTCCTTCAGGGTGAATTTTTAATTTTCCATGTTTTTCAGTATTTCTCGCCATATTCTGGGTAATACAGTGTGAATTTTTAATTTTCCACTTTTTTCATGGTTTCTCGCCATATTCTGTGTCCGACAGTGTGAATTTTTAATTTTCATGTTTTTCAGGGTTACTCAGCATATTCTAGGTCCTGCAGTGTGATTTTCTCATTTTCCACGTTTTATAAATTTTTTCGTAATTCTGGGTCCTACAGTGTGATTTTCTCATTTTCTACGTTTTTCATGTTTTTTCGCAATTCTGTGTCCTACAGTGTGATTATTCTCTATTTCCACCTTTTTCAGGTATTCTTGCCATATTCAGGGTCCTTCCGTGTAAGTTTTTAATTTTCTACTTTTTTCAGGGTTTCCTGTCATAATCTGGCTCCTTCAAAGCATATTTTTATTTTTCCTCGTTTTTCTGGGTTTCTCAGCATATTCTGGGTCCTACAGTGTATTTTTCTCATTTTTAAACATTTTCAGATTTTCTCACCATATTCGGGGTCCTACAGTGTGAATTTTTAATTTTAATCGTTTTTAAGTTTTTTTCATCATATTCTGGGTCCTACAGTTGATTTTGTCATTAACCACCTTTTTCATGTTTTCTCACCATATTCGTGGTCCTTCAGTGTGAGTTTTTAGTTTTTTAGTTTTTTCATGGTTTGTTGCCATATTCTGGGTCCTACAGCGTGTATGTTTAATTTTGCACATTTTTCAGGGTTTCTCGGCATATTCTGGGTCCTACAGTGTGATTTTCTCATTTTCGACGTTTTTCAATTTTTTTTTCGCAATTCTGGGTCCTATAGTGTGATTTTCTCATTTTCCACCTTTTTCAGGTTTTCTCGACATATTCAGGGTCCTTCAGTGTGAGATTTAAATTTTTTACTTTTTTCAGTGTTTCTCGCCATATTCTGCATCCTACAGTGTGAATTTTAAATTTTTCACGTTTTTCAGGTTTTCTTGCCATGTTCTGTGTCCTACAGTATGAATTTTTAATTTTAAACCTTTTTAAGTTTTTTTCGTCATATTCTGGGTCCTTCAGTGTGATTTTCTCATTTTCCAACTTTTTCAGGTCTTCTCGGCATATTCTGAGTCCTACAGTGTGAATTTTCGATTTTCCACGTTTTTCAAGTTTTCTTGCCATATTCTGTTCCTAGAGTGTGAATTTTTAATTTTCCACTTTTTTCAGTGTTTCTCTCCCTATCCTGGGTTCTACTTTGTGAATATTTAATTTTCCATGTTTTTCAGGTTTTCTCGCCATATTCTGGGTCCTTCAGTGTGAGTTTTTAATTTTCCTCGTTTTTCAGGTTTTCTCGCCATATTCAAGGTCATACAGTGTGATTTTCTCATTTCCACGTTTTTCTTATTTTCTTGCCATATTCCAGGTTCTTCAGTGTGAATTTTTAATTTTCCACGTTTTTCAAGGTTTCTTGCCATATTCTGGTCCTTTAGAGTGAATTTTTAATTTTCAAGATTTTACAGTTTCTCAAAATATTCTGTGTCCTCCAGTGTGAATATTTAATTTTCTAGGTTTTACAGGTTTTCTTGCCATATTCTGGGTCCTTCAGTGTGAGATTTTAATTTTCCTCATTTTTCAGTTTTGCTCGCTATATCCGGGTCCTTGAGTGTGAATTTTTAGTTTTCCACATTTTTCAGGTTTCTTCGTCATAATCTGGTTCTACAGTGTGATTTTTTCATTTCCATGTTTTTCAGGTTTTCTCGCCATATTTGGGGTCCTTCAGTGTGAGTTTTTTAATTTCTAGTTTTTAAGGTTTTCTTGCCATATTCTGGGTACTACAGTGTGAATTTTAAATTTTCCACGTTTTTAAGTTATTTCGTCATATTCTGATTATTACAGTGTGATTTTCTCGTTTTTTTCCTTTTTCAGTGTTTCTCGCCATATTCAGGGTCCTATAGTGTGAATATTTAATTTTCAATGTTTTTCAGGTTTTCTCAGCATATTCTGGCTCCTGCAGTGTTATTTTCTCGTTTTCAACCTTTTTCAGGTTTTCTCACAATTCTGGGTCCTACATGTGATTTTCTCATTTTCTACCTTTTTCAGGTTATCTCGCCATAATCTAGGTCCTACAGTGTGAGTTTTTAATTTTCCTCGTTTTTTCAGGTTTTCTCGCCATATTCTGATTCCTTCAGTGTGAATTTTTAATTTTCCACGTTTTCCAGGTTTTTTCATCATATTCTGGGTCCTACAGTGTGATATTCTCGTTTCCAAGTTTTTCAGGATTTCTTGCCATATTCCAGGTCCTGCAGTGTGAATTTTTAATTTTCCACGTTTTTCAGTATTTCTCCCCATATTTTGGGTAATACAGTGTGAATTTTTAATTTTCCTCGTTTTTCAGGTTTTCTCGCCAAATTCCGGGTCCTTCAGTGTGAATTTTTAATTTTCCACGATTTTCAGGGATTCTCAGCATATTCTGGGTCCTGCAGTGTGATTTTCTCATTTTCCACCTTTTTCATGTTTTCTAGCCATATCCTCGTCCATCAGTGTGAGTTTATAGTTATCTACTTTTTTCAGGGTTGCTGGCCGTATTCTGGGTAATACAGTGTGAATTTTTATTGTCCAATTTTTTTCAAGGTTTCTCGCCATAATGTGGGTCTGACAGTGTGAATTTTTAATTTTCACGTTTTTCACGGTTTCTTGGCATATTTTGGGTCCTGAAGAGTGATTTTCTCATTTTCCACGTTTTTAAAGTTTTTTCGTAATTCTGGGTCCTACAGTGTGATTTTCTCATTTTCCACCTTTTTCAGGTTTTCTCGCCATATTCCGGGTCCTTCAGTGTGAGTTTTTAATTTTCTAATTCTTTCAGGGTTTCTTGCCATATTCTGGGTCCTACAGCGTGTATTTTTAATTTTCCACGTTTTTCAGGGTTACTCGGCCTATTCTGGGTCCTACAGTGTGATTTTCTCATTTTTGATATTTTTCAAGTTTTTTGTTTTGCAATTCTGGTCCTACAGTGTGATTTTCTCATTTTCCACCTTTTTCAGGTTTACTCGCCATATTCCGGTTCCATCAGTGTGAGTTTATAGTTATCTACTTTTTTCAGGGTTGATTGCCATATTCTGGGTAATACAGTGAGAATTTTCATTGTCCAATTTTTTCATGGTTTCTCGCCATAATCTGGTTCCCCCAGCGTATATTTTTAATTTTCCACGTTTTCAGGGTTTCTCGGCATATTCTGGGTCCTACAGTGTGATTTTCTCATTTTTGATATTTTTCAAGTTTTTTGTTTTGCAATTCTGGTCCTACAGTGTGATTTTCTCATTTTCCACCTTTTTCAGGTTTTCTCGCCATATTCCGGGTCCTTCAGTGTGAGTTTTTAATTTTCTAA
Source organism: Mus caroli (assembly GCF_978045245.1). Taxonomy (NCBI): domain Eukaryota; kingdom Metazoa; phylum Chordata; class Mammalia; order Rodentia; family Muridae; genus Mus; species Mus caroli. The sequence continues at coordinate 125,194 of NW_028227315.1, read as the reverse complement.
TTCTTTCAGGGTTTCTTGCCATATTCTGGGTCCTACAGCGTGTATTTTTAATTTTCCACGTTTTTCAGGGTTACTCGGCCTATTCTGGGTCCTACAGTGTGATTTTCTCATTTTTGACATTTTTCAAGTTTTTTGTTTCGCAATTCTGGATCCTACAGTGTGATTTTCTCATTTTCCACCTTTTTCAGGTTTTCTTGCCATTTTCGGGGTACTTCAGTGTGAGTTTTTAATATTCTACTTTTTACAGGGTTAATCGCCATATTCTGTGTCCTACAGTGTGATTTTTAAATTTTCCACGTTTCTCTGGGTTTCTCGCCATATTCTGGTCCTACAGTGTGAATTTTTAATTTTAAACGTTTTTAAGTTTTTTTTCGTCATGTTCTGTGTCCTACACTGTGAAATGCTCATTATCCAACTTTTTCAGGTTTTCTCAGCATATTCTGGGTCCTTCAGTGTGAATATTTAATTTTCCATGTTTTTCATGTTTTCTCGCCATATTCCGGGTCCTTCAGTTTGTGTTTTTAATTTTCCTCGTTTTTCAGGTTTTCTTGCCATATTCCCGGTCCTTCAGTGTGAATTTTTAATTTTCCTGGTTTTTCAGATTTTTTCGTCATATTCTTGGTCCTAGAGTGTGATTTTCTCATTTCCACGTTTTTCAGTATTTCTCCCCGTATTTGGGGTCCTTCAGTGTGAGTTTTTGATTTTCTACTTTTTCAGGGTTTCTCAATATATTCTGGTTCCTACAGCGTGTATTTTATTTTTCCACGTTTTTCAAGGGTTTCTCCGCATATTCTGGGTCCTACAGTGTGATTTTTTTTTTTATTTTCGACGGTTTTCAAGTTTTTTCGCAATTCTGGGTCCTACAGTGTGATTTTCTCATTTTCCACCTTTTTTCAGGTTTTCTCGCCATATTCGGGGTCCTTCAGTGTGAGTTTCTAATTTCCTAGTTTTTCAAGTTTTTTCGTAATTCTAGGACCTACAGTGTGGTTTTCTCATTTTCCACCTTCTTCAGGTTTTTTTCGCCATATTTGGGGTCCTTCAGTGTGAGCTTTTAATTTTCTACATTTTTCAGGGTTTTTCGCCATATTCTGGGTCCTTCAGTGTGAATTTTTAATGTTCCTTGTTTTTCTGGTTTTCTTGCCATATTCCAGGTCCTTCAGTGTGAATTTTTACTTTTCCACGTTTTTTAGTATTTCTTGCCATATTCTGGGAAATACAGTGTGAATTTTTAATTTTCATGTATTCAGTGTTTCTAGGCATATTCTGGGTCCTCCACTGTGATTTTCTCATTTTCGACGTTTTTCAAGTTTTTTCGTTAATCACTGTGATTTCTCATTTTCCACCTTTCAGGGTTCCTCGCCATATTTTGGGTCCTTCAGTGTGAGTTTTTAATTTTCTAATTTTTTCAGGTTTTCTTGCCATATTCTGGGTCCTATTGTGTATATTTTTAATTTTCCACGTTTTTCAGGGTTTCGTGGCATATTCTTGGTTCTACACTGTGATTATCTCATTTTCCACCTTTTTCAGGTTTTCTCTCCATATTCGGCGTCCTTCAGTGGGAGTTTTTAATTTTCTACTTTTTTCAGGGTTTCTCGCCATATTCTGGGTCCTCCAGCATGTATTTTTAATTTTCCACGTTTTTCAGGGTTTCTCCCCATATTCTGGGTAACACAGTGTGAATTTTTAATTTTCCACTTTTTTCATGGTTTCTCTTCATGTTCTAGGTCTGACCTTGTGAATTTTTACTTTTCACGTTTTTCAGGGTTTTCTCGCATATTCTGGGTCTTACAGTATGTTTTTCTCATTTTCCCCCCTTTTCAAGTTATTTTCGCAATTTTGGGTCCTACAGTGGGAATTTCTGTTTTTCCACTTTTTCAGGGTTTCTTGCCATATTCTATGTCCTTAAGTGGGAATTTTTAATTTTCCACTTTTTTCAGGGTTTTTCATCATATTCCAAGTCCTTCAGTGTGAGTTTTTAATTTTCCACGTTTTTCAGGGTTTCTCAACATATTTTGGGTCCTACAGTGTGAATTTTTAATTTTCTACCTTTTTCAAGATTTCTCGCCATATTCTATGTCCTTCCACGTTTTTCAGGTTTTCTGGCCATATTCCAGGTCTTTCTGAGTGAGTTGATAATTTTCCACATTTTTAAGGTTTTCTCCCTATATTCCAAATCCTTGAGTGTGAGTTATTAATTTTCCATGTTTTTCTGGTTTTGTCGCCATATTCCAGGTCTTTCAGTGTGAGTTTTTAATTATCTACTTTTTACAGGGTTACTTGCCTTATTCTGGTCCTACAGCGTTTATATTTAATTTTGCATGTTTTCGGGGTTTCTCGCCATATTCTGGGACCTACAGTGTGATTTTCTCATTTTACAAGTTTTTCAAGTTTTTTTCCAATTCTGGGTCCTACAGTGTGATTTTCTCATTTCCACGTTTTTCAGGGTTTCTCAGCATTATCTGTGTTCTGCAGTGTGATTTTCTCATTTTCCACGTTTTTCATGTTTTTTTTTTTTAATTCTGGGTGCTACAGTGTGATTTTCTCATTTTCCACCTTTATCAGGTTTTCTACCAAATTTGGAGTCCTTCAGTGTGAGTATGTAATTTTCTACTTTTCTCAGGTTTTCTCGCCATATTCTGGGTTCTACAGCGTGTATTTTTAATTTTCCACGTTTTCAGGGTTTCTCCGCATATTCTCTGTCCTACAGTGTGATTTTCACATTTTCCACGTTTTTCAAGTTTTTTCATAATTCTGGGTCCTACAGTGTGATTTTCTCATTTTCCACCTTTTTCAGGTTTAATCGCCATATTTGGGGTCCTTCAGTGTGAGGTTTTAATTTTCTTCTTTTTTCAGGGTTTCTCACCATATTCTGTGTCCTACAGCGTGTATTTTTAATTTTCCACGTTTTCAGGGTTTCTCGACATATTCTGGGTCCTACAGTGTGATTTTCTCATTTCCACGTTTTCAGGTTTTGTTGACATATTCCAGGTCCTTCGGTGTGAATTTTTAATTTTCCATGTTTTTCAGTATTTCTCGCCATATTCTGTGCCCGAGAGTGTGAATTTTTAATTTTCACGTTTTTCAGGGTTTCTCGACATATTCTGGGTCCTACAGAGTTATTTTCTCATTTTCGACGTTTTTCAATTTTTTTTTCCAAATCTGGGTCCTACAGTGTGATTATTCTCATTTTCCACCATTTTCAGGTTTTTCCGTCATATTCTGGGTCTTACAGTGTGATTTTCTCATTTCCACAATTTTCAGTATTTCTCGCCATATTCTGAGTCCAAGAGTGTGAATTTTTAATTTTTACGTTTTTCAGAGTTTCTCGGCATATTCTGGGTCCTGCAGTGTGATTTTCTCATTTTCCAACTTTTTCAGGTTTTCTAGCCATATTTGGGGTCCTTCAGTGTGAATTTGTAATTTTCTACTTTTTTCAGGGTTTCTCGCCATATTCTGGGTCCTACAGCGTGTATTTTTAATTTTCCACGTTTTCAGGGTTTCTCAGCATATTCTTGGTCCTACAGTGTGATTTTCTCATTTTCCACGTTTTTCAAGTTTTTTCGCAATTCTGGGTCCTTCAGTGTGAATTTTTAATTTTCTACTTTTTTCAGGTTCTCTCACCATATTTGGGGTCCCTAAGTGTGAGGATTTAATTTTCTAATTTTTCAGGGTTTCTCGACATATTCTGTGTCCTACATCGTGTATTTTCAATTTTCCACGTTTTTCAAGTTTTTTCTTCATATTCTGCGTCCTACAGTGTGATTTTCTCATTTTCCACCTTTTTCAGGTTTTCTTGCCATATTCTGGTTCCTACAGTGTGTGTTTTGAATTTTCCTCGTTTTTCAGGTTTTCCTTCAGTGTGAATTTTTAATTTTCCACGTTTTTCAGTTTTTCTCGCCATATTATGGTTCCTACAGTGTGAATTTTTAATTTTCCACATTTTTCATGGTTTCTGGGCATATTCTGGGTCCTGCAGTGTGATTTTCTCATTTTCCACCTTTTTCAGGTTTTCTTGCCATATTCGGGGTCCTTCAGTGTGAATATTCAATTTTCTAGTTTTTTCAGGTTTTCTCTCCATATTCTGGGTCCTTCATTGTGATTTTTAAATTTTCCTTGTTTTTCAGGTTTTCTCACCATATTGTAGGTCCTTCTGTGTGAATTTTTAATTTTCCACGTTTTTCAGGTTTTTTTCGTCATATTCTGGTTCCTACACTGAGATTTTCTCATTTCCACGTTTTTCAGGTTTCCCTGCCATATTCTGGGACCTTCAGTGTGAATTTTTAATTATCCACGTTTTTCAGGGTTTCTTGGCATTATCTGTGTTCTGCAGTGTGATTTTCTCATTTCCACGTTTTTCAGGTTTCCTTGCCATATTCCGGGACCTTCAGTGTGAATTTTTAATTTTCCACGTGTTTCAGTATTTCTCGCCATATTCTGGGTAATACAGTGTGAACTTTTAATTTTCAAATTTTTTCATGGTTTCTCGCCATATCCTGTGTCCGACAGTGTGAATTTTTAATTTTCACGATTTTCAGGGTTTCTTGGCATATTCTGGGTCCTGCAGAGTGATTTTCTCTTTTTCCACGTTTTTCGAGTTTTTTTTCGTAATTCTGAGTCCTACAGTGGGATTTTCTCATTTTACAACTTTTTAAGGTTTTCTCGCCATATTTAGGGTCCTTCAGTGTGATTTTTTATCTTTCTAATTTTTCAGTGTTTCTCGCCATATTCTGTGTCCTTCAGTGTGAGTTTTTAATTATCTACTTTTTTCAGGGTTTCTTGCCATATTCTGGGTCCTACAGCGTGTATTTTTAATTTTCGATGTTTTTCAGGGTTTCTGGTCATATTCTGGGTCCTACAGTGTGATTTTCTCATTTTCCCCTTATTTCAAGTTTTTTCACAATTCTGTGTCCTAAGGTGTGATTTTCTCATTTTCCAACTTTTTCTAGTTTTCTCGCCATATTTGGGGTCCTACAGTGTGAATTTTTAATTTTAATCGTTTTTAAGTTTTTTTCGTCATATACTGGGTCCTACAGTGTGATTTTCTCATTTTCAACCTTTTTCAGTTTTTCTCACCATATTCTGGGTCCTTCAGTGTGAGTTTTTAATTTTCTACTTTTTCAGGGTTTGTTGCCATATTCAGGGTCCTACCACGTGTATGTTTAATTTTGCACGTTTTTTCAGGGTTTCTCTGCATATGCTGGGTCCTACAGTATGATTTTCTCATTTTCGACGTTTTTCAAGTTTTTTCGCAATTCTGGGTCCTACAGTGTGATTTTCTCATTTTCCACCTTTATCAGATTTTCTCGCCATATTTGGGGTCCTTCTGTGTGAGATTTTAATTTTTTGCTTTTTTCAGTGTTTCTCAACATATTCTGCATCCTACAGTATGAAA